>NW_026707266.1:0-31116 GCF_902713425.1 Acipenser ruthenus | reverse complement strand
TATCCCTTACTATGACAACGTTTCAGTCTTGAGGATTCTTCAGAACATTGTGTATATAGATAGATAGATAGATAGATAGATAGATAGATAGATAGATAGATAGATAGATCTCTCTCTATATATATATATAATGGCACTGAAACATGTGTGGCATGTTAGAAATGATGTTTAACATGTGTATAACAATCTTGTGAGTCATGCAATGCTCAAGACTGATATCCACATGGAATGTTTTGAAACACTTAAAGTGCTTGTTCTCTTTGAATGCACATTATTTGGGAGCAAAAAAAATCAAGGGAAAAAAGAACAAAAAACTAGTAAGGAGTGAAACTACTTTGAATGTTTTTGGGGTTTTTTTTGGAAGCCACAAGCAAGGGAGGTTGATAGTAATGATAAAGTCAAATAATTCTGTACAGCTTTATTGAACTGTATTATAATGAAGCAGGTGCTTATCTACTATATCTCACCATGTATTCTATCTTTAGTTTACAGGATCAACATGTGCCATCTTGTGGACAAATTTAGTATATATATATATATATATATATATATATATATATATATATATATATATATATATATATATATATATATATTTCAGGAACGTGTGTTAATATGAATATGAATCAAATATGAATCTAACATTTATTCTCGTTTATAATCAGGCATATCCAGAAATGATTTAACTAGTTAGTTAGTTTTCATTAATAAAATATATTTAGATTTTCATGAAACTTTTCTAAACTGTTTCTAAAGAAGAAAAGAACATTAATGAAATACAGTATACAACTATATTATTATTATTATTATTATTATTATTATTATTATTATAAATATGACATTTCCACAATGTAGCCTATACTACGACTGAACACCCCCCCCCCCCCCCCCCCCCCAAAAAAAAAAGGGGCTATGATGTATAGCTCAGTATTCGAAAAGCAATTAATAAACACTTACATTTATAACAACAAACTAAGAGCAGACACGGCGTATTATCCAAGTCTTTATTTGTCCAGAACACTTACACCACTTCATACCATAAAAATAACGATGCACATGATTCCAGCGAGGCAAAGGTCGACAGAGACGGCAGTCACATGCGCTATTTGACACAAAGATCTTTGCTTCAGATTTTCAGACAGTTTTCAGTTTAGACCTTTACTTGCCTGTGTGGCAAACGTTTATTATTTCCTTGCAGACTAAAACCAGAACTGCGCTTTGTCTATACTGAAACTGTAAGATATACTGTATCTCATCATTCTTAATTGCATGTTTAAGTTGTTAATATATGCCCACATGTTCATCCAATAAACTAAACATGCAATAGAGCAACGGCGCGACGACACGCAGCCACTCAATTGCCAATAAGCACACCAATAATAATATTTCGTCCTGGGGCAGCCTGCCAATGGACATGATGGTTGCTGAGCGAGTCTGAAATGACATGAACTGCTAAATTGAGCAGAAAAAAAGGAGGATTTAAAGGAACCGAAAGAAAACATCTGCCTTACTGACGCTTTAAATAAACTACTGTCTCCAAAACCCTGGCAATAAAATAGGCAGTGCATGGCACTTCAACCCCTCCTTCAAGTAAAGAAAAAAGCACCTGCCGAACTCTGGGCTAAGGTGCAGGGGTCCATTTCGGGAAGAAAATCTCAGTGAATTATTATTATTATTTATTTTTTTTAGCAATACTATGTCAATCAAAAATAAATGTTCTTTCTGCAAAGTCGACAAGGCATGATAAACATTCACTCAGTCAACACACAGCTTTAAAATAATTCTATCTATAAACTGTGAGAGAGACTGATGCACTGTTTCCTCGACAGCTTTAGCATTCACAGTACAAACACACGCCCTTCTCCGACCTCATTGGAGTAGCGCGTAACTGAATAGGAAATTTAGAACCCTGCTCTGCGTCTCATTGGCCACCAGACCTGTGCTATATGGGTCCCACTGAACGCTGTAAAGCTATCTAGTTTAAACTGGCGGTGATTGCAAGGAAAAGGGTGCAAGTGCGGAGATAGCGGGAGGAAAGTTTCCAGGACTTTGCACGTACTGATTTCCCCGTGCATGTTCTCCGCTTCATTTCAAAAGAATCGAGCGTCGGTGTTGCTCTCCTCCACGCTCCACCCTGCATAGAGCTCCGTCTGGTTCGGGTCTGTCAAATCGGAGATCTCTCATATATCCATGTAAGGAATTTACCTGCCTGAATGGAAATTTACTGACAGAGCTACAAGGAGTGGGGATTATTTACAGGGCACTTCTGTTCTTGGTACCAAGCTCTGAAGTCTATATGGAGGGATCTCAGGATGGCTTGCACCAGAAAGACCAAAACGGTGGTGTCTACTTGTGTGATCTTGAGTGGTATGACCAATATAGTGTGCTTGCTTTACGTGGGATGGGTTACTAACTACGTCGCCAATGTGTATATCAAAGTGCAAGAACCGGTGCCAGAGAAAAAGTTAGAGGAAGACAACAAAGGGGAAACTTTGAGGATTATAGAAAGACTGGATCGGCTGGAGAATGTAGTCAGTCAACACATACAAGGTATCGTATTGCATCCTTTCATCATGTCTAAACAATCAATCAAAAAACGGATGCATTGATCATTAAGCACTGGTATCTTTGTGCATAGCAATTATCTGTTATACTAGATGAAATACCGCTCAGCATTATACATCTAAATCATACTGTTTGCTGGAATAAAATAAGGTTGTAGAAACGCAGCGCATTTTCAAAGTAGTGATGCTGTTTAATTGGACATAAATCTTGAACTATAGCAACAGCACCACGCCAGTCCTCTGCAGCAATATCCACTAGAAAGTGTCCTGAGGGCATCAGATGATTTTTAATGGTTAAGTATAGGGGAAGGTATTGGGTTGGGGTTAGGTTTTAGGGCTGGGGTTGCTTAAGGTTAGCGTTGGGGTGGGTTAGGGTCAGGGTGGGTTGATTTCGTAGAGTTGCCGAGCTCTGGAAGTGAAAGGTGGGAGTGCTTGGCAAATGCCTTAGAATCTTCTGATGCCCTCAGGACACTTTCTAGCGGATATTCCTTTACGCTGCCCAATGCTCCCCAAAGCATTGCTTATCTACAGACATTTTTTTCTTCAACAATGAAAGCAATTTTTAAAAAAAAAATATTTCTGTCTATCGCTCTCCTTCTCTACACACACACACACACACACACACACACACACACACACACACACACACACACACACACACACACATATATATATATATGAAAGCAATTCTTCCCCTTTTTATACCACCAAAAATCTGTCTGTGTAATGATCATGGTATTGGCAATCATGAAGGAAATCAAATGTAATAGTATTAGATATGTTGTGTAAATAGTAAAGAATCATTATATAGTTACACCACTGATTTACATATATGGATCATTTTCGTGTTATTTACACAGCAATGGTGTACATCATACAGATTCCCACTCGCGACGTAGATAGTGAGAAGAAGCAGTAATTTGTGTTTTTATACTCAACATTAAACACGTGCTATACTCAAACTGTGGGCTGCTTTGAACTATCCATTTGTTGACATACGGTTGTAACATAACACAAACTTCACACTATAACGAGTATATTTCTAGTGCTCAGGAAGTACTATATTTAGGTCTGAATACAAATCTGGGTTAAGAGAAAAACTATAGTTAGCTGTGTGGCATGCGTCAAAATTCTACGTGTTGGCGACGGTATAGTACTTTCATATTTTAAACTGTTTTGAATAGGGCTGATTTGGACCAATGTCGGCTTGTGCAAAATATTTCAAGAACTTGCTATTCTTACATTTGCTTGCAAGTCTCATTCACTGTCGTTAAAAGGCGTATTTCAGGTGTAGGGTGCATGTAAATGTTTTCATTAAGTGCTCTGCACCTTTGACACTGCCATTAATACTTACAGCAATTGGAGTAGTACTTACAATCTGAAGGTTTAATTAGACAGAAAGCCCTTTTAAAAGCAAATGATTTCAGTATGTCTTTAAGGACCACAGGCAGAAAAAAGATGGGCTACAGACGGTTTAAGTGCAAACAAAGGGTGGGAAATCAATCAAAGAGCTATTAGGAAAATCAACTGGACCTTGCAAACAAACAAGTCTTTGAAATTTGGGTGTAAAAAAGTTCATATGTCAAACCTCTCCAGATTATTGTAGCAGCTGACCAAGTAATAATGTCAGGCACATAAAACATGTGACAGGTATGATTCAGATCTAAAAAGGAAAATTGTATTGGGCATAATTGGGCAGTGAGTAATCTGAGCAATTTCGGGAAGTAATCTTGACATCCCATAGAGGGAATAATATGCAGGCAGGTTTCCAGAACAAACCGGCGTCTAGTTAGCCTGGTACAAAGTGCACAAGGTCACTGTTGGAATCTGTGGGAGCACTGTCTGTGGGAGCACTGTCTGGTTCTATACATTTAAAAAAATAAAAAAAGAAATGTATAAATCTTCACATGACATGTATCAAAATTCCAGTAAGTCTTCTCTTGTGAACACATGTCATTCCATGCACAGAACGCACAGCAGAGTTCTGTAGTTAAAAAGGAACAATAGCACTTTTTATGTTCATGAGCAAAAATAGTTTTGAGCATCTCCGCTTCGCTTTGTGGTCCTGTAACCCAACATGCACGAGATGACATCTCTTACAACAATAAGTAACTTATATTAAAGGAAGACTTAAAAAAAACAACATTTGAGTAAACCTAGTAAATAAATAAATACATAAATAATTAAATAAATAAATAAAAAGCCTGGTTAATACCTTCCATCAGTGTCAGATGAAATGCTGACCAACTTGACCTGGTTTCATATAGCTTTACCCCAATGTAAGGTTACATCTCTTTCAATAAACCCGGATTATAACTAATCTTAAACACAATACTACCAGCGTGTTTTAAGAAATGGATACACAATACTACCAGCGTGTTTTAAGAAATGGATTCATGTAATCATTGTAGAATGAGTAGATAGCGATCTTAAAGAAACAGACTGCCACTCACTCGACAGATATACACGTGTTTGGCTTGGGGGGTGTGATAGTACAGTATGTGCTCAAGATCAACCGGCATCAACAGGGTTTAGTAATGTGACAATGACCCATATATTCTGTTGGGTATCGTGGCACCAATTTAAGCCCTTGAAAACAAAAGTCATTGTACTGAACTGGTGTAAGAAAAACAGGAATTGCTGACCTTTGTAATTTTAGCACTTGGCAAAATATGTAACTCGGCAAAATTTGTATTATATTTTTTATTGGAACCGATACAACATTCTTAAAATTCCAAAGATACGGTCAAATCCTCAAACCAGCTGAGTCCTGCATCAACGAGGTGAGCTTCTCGCATGAAATACTGTCATTGTAGCATATAGCATACCATAAAGGACTACCAGTGTTAGTCCTTCCAAGGACTAACACTGGTTTACACTGTGATGATAAAGCTCAATTTTCAATGTATTCAGCTTCACCATAGCCAGTGTGAGATTTCACTTGTCTGATTACCACCACATCTAACTTGACTGTCTTTAAAACAGATGCAGCAGTTTGTAGCCAAAAACATTTTGTTTCTGTGAAGAAATATTGATTTAGAATGTATCAAATTACATAAATACAATTTTCAAAGAAGCATAATTTGGAACGTAATGGGTTAATGTGTGTTTTATACAGTATATCCTTACATCTTATGTGATGTATGTTACTTCGTCTTCTTGTGTTTCTTGACCCTTATAAATAGTGCTTGCACAAGATCCGTTATCTTTTGAAAAAGTAATTGAAACCACGGCTGTCGTAAGTATTTAAAGGCCAGTTATTAAGTTTCTGTCATAAGAAATTGAGTGTGTTTGCGCCATTGAGGTGTTGTACTGCATATACCTTACTAGTCCATCTAGTTGTCCAAGCAGAGTGGTGTGTTTATGCTAAAGGTCAGCTTGAAGAAAAAACAAAAGCAAGAAGTCTACATTTGTAAGCCTTACTGAATTAATGCTTAAAGTTTGCTCCCTTTGTTTTTTTCTGTTCCTGAAGTCTTTGGAGAGTTCACAGTGCTGAAGTTGGTATTGGATAACAAAATTACAGTAGTTGCTACTGACCTTTTTTATAATTAAAATGTCCATCTGTGTTTTATAAAAATACATTTGTAAAATCTAATTATAATATCCATGGAGTAACCAATACATCCACCTGAGGAAACACTGGTAACTTTTCATTATCTCTTATTATTTTTCTGTAGATCATTTATTTTGTCAGACTTACTAGAATAGATTCATGGCCAGTGCAATTGTATTAGAATCCCATCTAAAATTAAGATACCTTTGATTGGACGGAGGATATAGGACGCATAGGAAACAACTGATGTCAAATTCTGCTTTAGTTCCCAAGCTTTAAGATCTCAGCTAGTGCCATGGTGGATTCCTCATTACAGATCAATACTTTTGCATGTAAGAGTATAGGTATGGGCCAGACCTGAACTCCCAAAGTGGGCCAAGGAGAAACAGCATGACAAACATACTGTGCTCCCTTCCTAGAATTAATGTTCAAGCACAGCACAGGTTTCATGTATCCTCTGTGTATATATTATGTGGGGCTGAAAATCACAGTGCTTTTGTGAATCAAGGTTGTGAGAATCAAACATCCAGTGCATGCAAGTCTCTAACCCTAATTTAATGAGTTGAAAGCATATCATTCGCTCTCAACAGATGAGATTCAAAGAGTGGATTTTCCTGGAGTTTTAGATTGAGTACTGATCAAATTAACAGCATGCCTCTTGACAGAAGTTAGTGAAAGCAGTTACAAATGAACTGCTTGGTTTGCACATATCTATATTATATAAAGTAGTGCAGTAGCCACTGATGTCCTGGTTAAAAACAATAGAATTCAGATAAGTAAAAATGTACAGTATTTGTGACCTTTTGTGTTTTATAATTGGTGGTATTTCTTTAAGCAAAATATTTCGGAGAATCCATTAATTGCTGGAAGTTCAGTGTTCACAGTTTGTAGATCTGATTACATAATCATCTTAAGATAGAGATACAGATTTGTAAACCTGTGCAGCACTGTACAATTAAGATAACATGTGATTTAAAATTTACCACAGGGCAGCAGCGTGAATTTCTCTGCATTTTTCTTTCCTTTAGCAGTACTGGAAATGGATTCAGCAGCAGGTAAGGTTAGCCTGCAGCAGATTCCTGAACCTTTCCACTGTATTTTATTGACATGCCTTGACCTTGTTTTAATTACTCGTCCCAGGAGGACACTTTGGCTGCTCAGGATGGCTAATAGATTGGTGCAAGTTGTCTGACAGTTGATGGACGAAAACACACTCATGTGAAGGCCTAGTTTCAGTCTGATTGATGACTTTACTCAGGCGTTATTAGAAGGCATTATCAAACTGTTCTGGTAGACATAAAAGTGAGACTTCCAATAGCTATCATGACAAGACCGATCAGTCAGCGATGCCTCGGGTGCAAAGACCAGCAGGGTAGGTCTGTCTCTCGACTGCACGCCTTTACTTCTGACTTTTCTCAAGAAGATTTATACCGTCTGATTTGAACCGTCTCTTACTGAACTTGATTAATATACACTTACTAGTGTGGACTCGTCCCAAGTGATGGGTGCCTGCTGCAGTCTACACTCACCATGATTTACATTTTATTGTTCATGTTACAACATGTGGTCCAACCCATACAAAACATTTGCAGCTAACATTTTTGTCTAACAAGAGAAACAAAGTTATTATTTTTTTAAAACAGTGAGAATTCAGCTCTAATATTCCAATTCGTCATTTGTACACCATCAGTAGGAAAGCCTTAATCCGCCTGATTCTGTAAAATGTTGGCATGTGTACCAGGCCCTTGGAAGTAGATGAATGGTTTGTAGCTCCTAATATCTTAACTGTTACAGTTTGTGTCAATTACTGCATGTGATGGAGGACAAAATAACCATTAACTGCAGCAGCTGAAAACTAGAATGAGTTATCAATAGAACCTGCCTGGAATGCAGCCAGATGAATACTGTTATCCAGAACAGTCACGTTGTTTATTTTGTATTTACTGTAATTTGCAAAGCAATGTAACCAATGTAACTTCCGTTAGAATTAGTCTGTCACCCAAATAATTAAACATGGCTATGGGCAGACCATAGTTAAAAGCTATTGAATCAATTGTCAAGATTTTTTAAGGCAGGGTGCATTATCGACAAGATGAACTGTCAACACAGATTAGACTGGGAGTGTTTTTGTTTTGTTCTTCTTTGCAAAGTGAAAAAACTGAAAACATTCAAGTCAAAACATTAGTCATTAATTTAACTTAAGTTTCTTTTAGTATTAGTAAATGGGGGAAATAATGATGCTGATTATAATCCTTTGTCTGGCATCAGCAAAGTTTCATTTTGCTCTTCCTTGGTGCTGTGCTGATGTTTGGGTAATCTTGTTGTGTTATATTCAGTGTGGTTATAAAGCCACTCCGCTCAGCAGTGTAATGAAGACTGACAGATGGAAGGCTACAGTTTTCTGGGATTACCACCTTGGGTCCTAGAGGGAGCTGCAACCTTCCACCAAAAACAGCAGACACAGCATTTACACAGGCGCCGTCCTGTCTGCATTTAAACCATGTACTTAAAACGTTTGTCTGGTTGGCTATAGAATAAGTGCTGGAAAAACAGATCATATCATAACACTGATAAGTGGTAAAGGTGTTTTGGGGTTGTATTGAACTCAGGATACTGAAATAGAAACTATGATTTTACCTGGATAAAACAATTAGATGAAAACGTGTTTCCAAGAGCCCAAAGGTAGTTATTATTTTTGAGCCATTCAGATGCAGTGCTGGCGATTTCTTTCTGTCACAGAAAAGCACATCTAATGTGTGGTTTGCACTGTACAGCTATGGCCATAGCTGTAAGTCTACATAGCCTGTGGGAAGACTTTCTTTTCTTTCAGGCAGCTGCAGGAGTTGATGGAGTGTGCCATCCTGGGCTGCTGTCTGTTTCTGATCTGTATAATTGTGTATTGGGAGTCCCACACCCCAGATAAATTGCAGATCAATATCTTACACTATCTTATACATCACCTGCGGGTGCACTACAGGAAATGACTTTTCCTTTACAATCTGCAACGCTAACAACTGTTCTGGTATGTTACTGCCCTGGAACCTCTCTGCTCAACGAGCAAACATGATATTTGTTATCTATCTATACTTCATGAGATCGACACACTAAATACCAGAGCAGTTTTAAATAAGTCAGGTTCCTGCTGCAGCAGACTCAAGAGAAGGGAATGCAGGTCATTGAACTGATGTACCCCTGGGCAAGAGACACTTGTATATAAATGAGCCTATAGGTTATAAGTATGTGGATCTCTATTAAATTGCTTTTTTGTATCTTTTGGGATCTGTGTGCAGTGCATAAATAAGTTATTAGTTAATATATCCCTCCCCACCTTTTAATAGATCTGCAGGGTGTCTGAATATGAAGTCTCATCTGTTTTATGGGATGGTTTACACAGAGCCCCAGCAGAGCTGTGCAAGTGATATAAAGGGCTGCTGCTCGGCGTACATGTTTGGTCATAAAAGTGTTGTACTGAGATATTAGGAAATAGAATAGAACTGTTGAGACAAAAAGCTGTATTAACATCATTATAGGGATGTGCAACGCAGTTATTATTATTTTTATTATTATTTATTTCTTAGCAGACGCCCTTATCCAGGGCGACTTACAATCGTAAGCAAAAACATTTCAAGTGTTACAATACAAGTAATACAATAAGAGCAAGAAATACAATAATACAATTCTGCATGAATGATCAGCACATTTATCAAACTGTATACAAATATTATTTGAAAAGTTAATCTCTCTCTATATTCTCTCTTGGCTGGCTGCTCTTAAATGCAACAGTTTTCAGTTCCCTGACATTAAATCAAGTTGAGATGACCCTGATCAACACTCAGTATGCACTGCAGTTTGCCCAAGTGTATCTGATGAGGTCTTGGTAGCAGCGCTTTGTAATTTATTAGCTGGTCATTCATCACATCCATTGGTGAAAGCTAATCCTTTTTTTCTTTCTCTCGTGAGCGGGGAGAGATTATTTAGGGATTTGAATGGGTCTTCTTATAACAGTATCAAGGCAATGCACTTGATTTTTGTCCTTAAAATACAAACACCAAGAGAGTGAATCTGTTTAACATTTTTGGAAACATAATGTGTCTTTCTTGCTAGCTATCAAAAAACACCTGGGATTCTCTTTTCTATTATTATCCACTGTGCAAATTCCACAATGGAATGTTTTTAATCATGAGTGATACACATCAAGGGAAGCCAATTTATTTCAGAGATTAGAACTGGTCTGTACCTTCACAGCACAGACATACCCAGAATCAAACAAGTATGATTTAGTTTGAAAAATTGCACAGCTAATCGACAGATTGCATCTTGTCAATTCATTAGATAACATGGGGATTAACTAAAGTAGTAATCCAGTCAGTCCAAATGTTTCAACCCAGAACAACAGTCTACACTTTAATACTGAGAAGAGTCAAAGAAATAGGCTTGAATTCTGGCATTCTATTTCCAGCAGATTGGACTGTCTGGGCTAAGCAATGCTGTAAGTATTGCTCTGAAAATTAGATTTTTCAGAAGATGGTTTATAAAGCTTAATCCTCTTTTGCATCCTCGATGCAGTCCCAAATTAGAAAACCTCATTAGATATTGTGAAGTAAAGGAGCCATTTTTATGGATATGATATTGGACAAGGGCAAGAGAAAAGGTTACCAAAACACAGCTCACAGAAAAATTAGGAACAAGTGCCACCATTAATTAATAACTATGTAGCAGACACCAACTCTTTCTTTCATTTAAAAAAATAATAATTTACAGTGCATCAAATGTTCCATTGGCTTATTATACTAGTATGATGTTATGATATTTTAATAGTCCAATATTGAGAATGAGATTCCTTCAGTTTCATCTCTTGTCTCTCATCAGCTTTAACCTTACTTGGAGAATCCTTGTAGGTTCTCAAAGGTCAAAGAAACAAGAAGTCTCTTCGGAAGCTCAAAGTACTACTTTTCATCTACTCTTCATCTTATTTTATGTATCCTAGCTGAGCCACTTAGCTCTATACAGTGCACCCATTTGGATAGATAAAACCAATTTTCAGGCATTTGCTTTACTAACCAGGTCCATTTCCTATGTTCTTTTCCTTCCTGCTGCAATCACTTCCACCCATACCAGCCTCTGTCTCAGGCTGATGTTCACCCTTGCACACTCACTTGTACACTGGAGAGTGTAGCTCGCTGCATCATAGTGACAGGTCAGTAGGGTGCTGGGTCACCCAACCTGCACCTGGTAAATTGCATTTCTGTTAAAACATTATTTAATGAAAAAAAAAAAAGGAACCATTTCTCAGATGTCTACAGGGTATTACTCAAAGTTCCTGCTTTTCCCCAAGGGGTCTTTGTAAGTAATGATGGGAAGACACTCAGTAAACTAACTGCCTTCCATGGAAAGTGTTTTATTATACAGTATTAGTTCTGCAATATTACGTTTGGTGGATGTCTGCATTCACACAGTATTATTATAATGAAAGGGAGGTTTTACAAAGTGTTCTTGTTCAAAGTACTGTTCATCCTTCCAGTAAACATCCAGTATGATGCATACTTTTTATTTAGGTATCATTGAAGATACAGTAAAAAATACAAATGATTTCCACATTTTAAAACTAGAGGATCCAGTCAATCTCAATCTATCTAATTGATCATTTTTTATATAGAGACTTTAGTGTTGCTGCCTTATTTGTGGTTTAGCTTTTAGTAATCCAAAGTTGTTTGAAATTCACTGTTGATGTAATATTCATAAGAAGTCTGGCCCTGCATATCTTTGTTTTCCATTAAGCCCACAGTAACACAGTATAGTATTTTTGTCTAGTTTAATTTGTTGTTATAGCCATACAACTGTCTCAGTGCTTGAGATTGTCTACCTGAAAACAGGTTCATTTAATTTTCAAGAGCTTGCTAGACTGTGTGCATAATTAGACAGCATTATGTAACACATTTTCAATTCAAGTTCCTGTACGAGCTATTACTTTTACATTGCTGAAATATTTCTGCAAATATTGTTTAAATCAGACACTGTGAAATATACATCCCCATAATCTTAGTGTGTTTGATTAATCATCCTCAAGAATGATGGTCTCTATACAGTGTTACTGTCCATCATTTTTTGGACTTGTTTTTAGATCAATGCATGAATGCAGTTATTCAAGTGCTTTTTAAATAATAATATAGCTGCCTGTGAATAGCCTAAATAAATTCAATTTTTCACACAGCATTCCTTTGGACTGTATGGGTACATGTCTGCAAAAACGTACACTAGATAGCTAGGTTATTAAGATATCTCTGCAATACAATATGTTCACAATAAAATAAACATCAGCACCTGTGAAAATGGTGTGCATCATCTTGTCCATGCTACAGTGTATCTGCTAAGTTATAGCAATCAAAGTGCTTTGTCATTATTTTTTGAAAGCAGGCATGGTAAATGTTAATCACGCTTGCCTTGGCTCTGTTGAAGGCTTTCTATTAATGAGTATAGAGAGTGTTATTAAGAGAAACCCAATAATCCAGGGCCAGTATATAGTGGTGGTCACTAACCAGTCTGTTAATCATAGGAGCCACACTATTAGAATGTACATTTTTGGGAGATTGTGTATAATTAATAAAAGGGGCATGATACAACATTAGTTCAAATATATTTTGCTAAGCACAGAAACATGTAGCATGTTGAACCCCTTTTTTATTGTGAAGAAACTTAATGCAACTTCATGAACTAACATACTACTTCATACATAGTTCTTTTCAACATCCTTTATAACGCATTCTAGATGTTACTAATATTAATTATTTACAAAGAATTGCTAAGATAATGTCTTACTATCTACAGATAACACTTTACCACCATGTATTTCTGACTTCTACTGTATGAGGACTACATTAAACAGGTCTTTAATGGACTAGTTTGGACAAAATTGACATAGCTAGGTAACAGAGCATCAGGGTTGTTCCCTAGGGGCTGTCGGCTAATGCAGACTCATCTTTGAGTCACCTGGTTGCATAAAGTTTTTTTTCTTAGTACTGCTGGCGCTTCTGTCGGTTAGGGAGGCAAAACCGTCAAGGGCTGCTTCTCCTCATCGCGATACAGCGAACCCTGCTGGCCAGCCTCCTAGTGAGCTCAAAGTGGACACCTGCAGGGCCGGTCTTTATCCTCCAGAGGATGGTAGCTTGCTGACATCCACTCTCGAGTTCCTGGGTGTAAAAGTGGAAGCTGGCCTACTGATCTCCTGAGCTGTGTGTGGAATTGCTGCGCTGAGGAGAAAAAAATAATTGTACATTCCAAATTGGGGAGAAAATCAGCGGTAAACTAATCGGGCACACACAATTGTCTGAATTAAATCAAAGTATAAAATGACACTATTTATCAAAGCATTCGGTTGTACCTCTGCATTGTACTCATAGTTTCTTAATTAATTTTATTTGATCATTTTTTTAAAATCAATTTTACCCCATTGTTATCCCTTATTTAAAATGAATGGTGCTGCACTGCTGAAACCCACTTGCTGATCAGGATGAATGAAGATCAGCAGCGTCTGCTGTAAGGCAAATTGCATCTTTTCATCAGCTGAGCCTTAGCAGCTGATGTTACCAAGCAACTGAACCCTTGCATCCGGATGCCTGACCAGTCCAGGTTCCTGCGGTGTGATTTTCTTCCCTAACCCTACGGCAGAGCAGAGGGCAAATTCTACCTTTAAATCCTTCCGGTGACAACACCATCTTCAATGTGAAAGGAACTCTGGTATTAAATAATGATACATATTAGTCCTCTTTTGATGGGAAACGAAAGCAAGTGGGTTATTCACCTTGACACCTTTTAGTGCCTTGCATCTGTAATCCACTTCTTCCCCAGTAACACAAGTTCTATAACCTTCTCTGCCTTTTATTACGCACAGTAATATGATTAGTTGTTCAAGCTCAAATGATCAGATGGCACTGCAGACAAATGCACTTTCAATACTGAAATCCAGGGGTTGGGTCAGTCTCAGATTGCATGCTCTAATAGTTTGTTTGGCTACAGCTTAGTCTCCATTGGGTATATTAGATATACTACTTTGTATCACATTTTGAGTTATGCCACTGCATTAGCTTAGCATAGATCTTTCTTTGCGTCCTGCACAGTAAGTTCCTACCTTTACAGCTTGATGGAACTGCAAGTCTTACACAGCCCTCAGTGGTGGTGCTGTGATTCCAAAACCAGAAGACACTGCCTTATCAATTTATGGTTTCCTCCAACCACCTATAACGTCTGTCCTGGTTCATTTCTTTAGCTGCTTTTCTAATCTTTATTGATTTAACTGTGACATATTGTAGAAACAATTCAATAATTGATAATTTAGAGTTTGTCTGGGTTGATTAGTTCTCTTATTAATATTATTTAATTGATGTGTTACACACGCTAAACACAAGGAATGTTTAATCAATAGTAGTGTTTTATTAAGTACACAAATATTAAACAGAAATCAGCCAGAAAGCAAATCTCGTAGTCTCTAAGCACAAAACACAAGTCAAAAGCTTTCACTGCATTCATGCGGCTAGCAGGGCAGTTGAAATATGACACCGCCTATCTCCTCACACACCAAGCAGCAACTTCCTTAGTTCAAGCAGGCTGTGACATAGCTAGTAACTTGCTCACACACATAACACTCCCACACACACACACAGCCTAAACTGAAAAGATGCAGACAATCTTAGAATATATCACATTAAGCTTATTAATGGTATATAGATTAAGAATATGGCAGTATGTCTGCAAAAAAGATACCCTCTTCTCAAGACACAGCAGTTTACCCTGTTTCTCAAGACACACAGTTTCATTAATTAATCCAGTTACATTTCCAATACACGTTCATGTATAATTATCATATTCAGGGAATATGTCCCACATTTTACAGAGTACAGGGCAAGCTGGATTGCAATAATCTTCTCTGTAGGGGATTGCACTGGTATGATCAGGAGATCTGCATTGTTGTTGTCAGCTCTAAACTTGGTATTCGATGCAGTAAGTTGCTGTTGCTTCAAAGTGTGTGAAGAAACCTCCCATCGTTTTAAAGCTCTGAGGCAGCCTGCTGGGTGAACATGGTCTGCCTGCTAAATACGGGTACAGCTCCCATGGGGGAGAATCCCGGTCTGAATTCAGAACTTCACTTGTCTCTCCCAGGGTGTTCTAGATTATTGTATGTGTGCCATTGTTATTGGTTTAGACCTATTCCGGCATGGTAAATTAGATTTGTGTGCAGGACTGTCAGTTCCTGACCTTGGAGTTGAGGGTGACTCCCTGCAGTGTTTCCCAATTGCTGTAAGGCAATGTAATAAACTTTACATCTTTATTTATTTAACCTTCAGGCTAAGAGAAATCTTCTTGCCTTCCTGTTAGTTACACTTAATGTGTCTTTCCCAGTGTCTTCTGGGTATGTAACTATGGGTATGTAACTGCTTGCAAGGCATGTCAGTGAAAGCTGCTGGTTTGATAATAACAGGAAAGAAGGCATTGAAGGGATGGGAACAATTCCACTCTCCTATGTAAAGAGAGCTTTCATTCATTAGTGTTTCATTAGCTACAATAACTTTATAATATACTGTCATAGTGTATCAATCTCTTCCTAGTGGCTGGTGAGCTAATAATACAGACATCAGCATAAGACATGTGCTTACCTCTCGACTACAGAGCTTGCTGTTCAGGTGAATGGCAAGACATTCATCTTTGAACTGTATGGTTTGTGGTTTGCGTCCAGCCCCTGCCTTTACAGTCAATTAAGTGGGCTGAGATGCTAATTCATTACACCAGTACTTCCAGCAAGCGTTCAGAATTAAGCAAGCCATCACACCTTTACATAAAGACATCAATTTAAGACATTCCATGTTTGTGGTTTTTGCTTAAAATTGTTTCTATGGCTGTTTCTCTTGTGTTTTTTTATTACTTTTAATAGCTTACCACTTTGGGACATACTTTCTAATGTGGTTACTGACTGTATTCATATGGACACCTTTATTAACTACTCTACCAGTAAACCAGTATAATTTTTATTATGGAAGTAAATAGATGTTTCTTGGTTTATTCGTGTCTGAAATTTATGTTGCAATGTTTTTCATAACGTACCATTACTTTGAAGGAAAGCAGTGAGAAAAAAAAACTGACTGCCTAGAAACATAACTGGAACACTACAGAGTTAAGAAAACATGTGTGTCCCTAGGGATGCTGTTTAAAGATTCATTAAAGGGTACATAAGGACCTTTTTATTTTATTGTGTTACATGTTCCATTTACATTTTGACCACTTTTTAAAACTTTAAGTTGCATTCCCTGCCTTAAGATAGCTTCACATGTATCCGCAGGACCTCTCAGAACTACATTTCCCATCATCCTCCTGCTCACTGGTAAATCCATCTCCGTTACATATGGGAGTACGAGGATATACTGTAGAAATGAATTAGGATGTACAAGATCATCACAGTAATACAGAAAAAGAAAATAGCATGCTGTTTATTTACATTGGAATTATTTTCCCAAGGCATTTTAAATATCCAAATAAAATGTACAGTATGTTGATGTATTTATTTTAAAATCAGCATGACCATTGAAACGGACAGTGCTATTGGCCTTAGGACACCGTCCTTCTACTCTATGACCAGGTTTAATCCAGCAAGTGGGCAAAGTGCATTGAGTTCAGGTGGTCTCAGTCTACCTGAAGAAATATTGCAGAACCATCACTGTCTTTATAAAACACAATCATTTTTGGAAGCTACTGCACAAAAAAAGTACAATATTAAGTTCTGAGATTCAGCAAAAGCCTTGTTAATAGTTTAGTAATTAAACAAGGCTTTAAAATATGTCATGGTAATTCAAATACAATTATTCAGGATACATTCGATACTTACTCATTTATTGATGTGTATTCATGATTAAAATAATGGAAGTTTAGGATTTAAGTATGAATTTACTGATGTCAATAGAAAATCAAAGGTTTGTTCAAATGTAATTACAGACACTAATTATAAAATATTACTGTACCAAAGCAAGCAACTGCAGCAAGGACTTCAGCCTTTAACATCCCAAGCCTAGATGTGAATCCCAATGCCAGTGTGTCTGCCAGGAGCGAAGCTGCAAACTTCAGGACCCCTGGAACATTGCTGTCTGGTGCCACACCACCTGTCTTTCAGCTGCTTTTTCAGTATTTCATACCATATTTCTATTTGTTTGTTATTTGTTTCTTAGCAGACACCCTTATCCAGGACGACTTACAATTGTTACAAGATATTATTTTTACATACAATTACCCATTTATACAGTTGGGTTTTTACTGGAGCAATCTAGGTAAAGTACCTTGCTCAAGCATACAGCAGCAGTGTCCCCCAGCGGGGATTGAACCCACGACCCTCCGGTCAAGAGTCCAGAGCCCTAACCACTACTCCACACTGCTGCCCTATTTCTACCTTGACTCCTGCTTGTTTTATGAAACACAGTAACAAAACTCTTATTCTCCTCAACCAAAACCCAGCTTTGTTGTGTTTCAGGTAGATAGGTAATCTACACTAATACCAGTTTGAGTGTGTGTTTCTGCTTTTATGCTGTCAATGCTGAAATGAAATACCCTGAAAGACCATCTTCAAGAAACAAATTGATTATATTTAGGGCTTCTGTTTTTCAGTTTTTATTAATTGTATTTTTTGGTTATTATTTTTAGCTATTTTCGAGTTTTATGTCAATCGGCTTTCGTTTTTTTGATATACTGTATGAAGTTTGTGTTTTCGGTTACTTTCCAAAATGCTTTAGAGTTTTGTTTTTTTTTCTGTCAAAATATGTATAGTAACCCGACAGTACTTGCACACTTAAGTTGTACCTTCTTTCCTTTGCTGTCTTCCACAACGAAATCCCTATGGTCACGGGCACATTCTTCTGGGCACAATCCATTCCTGATTGTAATCTCGTTTTAAATCTCGCAAGCGGAGTCTCCAATAGAAATGTAGGAATGTGCTGTCACTCAGTATTTGGGGCGGGTTTAAATTATTCAGAACGAATCAAGTCAAGACATTGCCCAGCAGCACTGGTAAAAGTATTTATTATTATTTTTGTAGTAGGTTTTATTTTTTAATGGGAAAAGGGTAAAGTCAACATGAATTGATTAACCATTTCCACAGTTTTCCCTGTGTTTTCCGGTGTTTATTGGCTATCCACCAATTTCATTTTTTTTTTTTTTGTATTGGGGGTGTTTTATCGAGTTTAATCTGTTAAAACCGAAAATCAGAAGCCCTAATTATATTGCTGCTGGTGTTTACTTACAGTTTACCCATCGTGAAAACAAGCTTAGTGTCTTAATGATTTTGTCTTGGTTACCGCTTGAGCTTATCCCAGGCTATAAGAATAAAACTGATTGTTCTACCTCCTCATTTAAATGCAGAATATCACAGACAAAACTCCAGAATACATGAGAATTCAATTCTAGCTATCAAGAGCTCTTAACAGAAATCTTGGAAATTGAAGCCCTTTCCTATGTCTCACCATTCCAAACCCCATTAGGTGGAATACAAGGTAAAGATTTGTACAGACCAAATACATTTTGTATTGATAACTAAGGAGTCCTGTAACAAGTTCTTGGAGCCAGCTATACATGCTTAGTACAGTATATTCAGATATTTATTATTTCATGTACTCTGCTCTCTATTTTTGTATTATTTTCTTATACTGTATATTTTCTCTCCTAGGTAAAGTTTATTTTCAATTAGGACAATTACCCGATTCCATAGGTTTTGGACAGCTTGGGGTTTTGAAATGCAATTCAATTAAGAGCAATTCTAATTATTGGTTGTTGCTAAATAGAACACAATGATGTAAGGATGGAGAGTTACAGTCACCCAATGCCAGATTGCCCTTCTACCATGTATGTTTAATAAATGTGCAGTCATGCAAAAGTTTGGAATAAGGGTCTGCTAATAGAGCATGACTAATGTGTCTTGGAACAGCTCATGCTACCTTCCGAAGGGCAATTCGATAAACGAAAGAGACCACAGGCTGTGCAAGGAGCTACAACTGATCATTCAGACATTATTTTCCAGTCCTTTCACTTTTCACAGCAGTTGCAGGTTATGTTAACAGTATTCTAAATACAAAGAACCACAGACCAGAATCTGCGGCTAATAACAAATTACCAAAATGTAATTGATGGCAATTATTTCACAATCTCAACAGTTACACTGGCATGGATATTACACAGTGACCTTTTAGAATATGAGATTAACTCAGGATGACATTCCACAGTTTGTTCTAGCCCCAGCCCCCCCTTCTTCACACACATTCCTTTTCATTTCAATGACTACATTTTTGGATGTGCCATTTTGGTAGCTACCGAGATAATTGGCCATATGCTTTGAAGAATGATAAATAATTATACAAAAATGCATTTGCTTTTGGTCTTCCCAGACTTGAGCAGTTGATTTGTTTTAATGAAGCAGGTTCCAGAGAGAACATTGCTTGCAGGCTCATATTGGGATTTCAGCTGTCAGATTTGTGAGAGGCCATGAGCTCTGCTCTAAAGTGCCCATATATTTACTGAGCAGATGCTTGTAGCACTCGCACTGGGTGAGAAAGAAAACCAGCTACCAGTTACAGCTTTGTAAAAAAAAAATGCTAATGTTGTAAGAAACAACATAGAAATAAACCTGATATCTGGTTGAAGCTTTGTAGAAAACAAAATGGTGTCTTATATACTGTAGCTAGCTCATTGGGTGCTTAATATTTTTGGCAGTGCCATAGAATCAGAAGACATTGAAAAAGACTTTGAGTGGAACGGTTTGTCATTGAATTGATTACGTTTTCCTTTACAGCTGGTTTCACAGATGCCGTTTAGCTTTATTCTCAGGTAAGGAATACCTTACAGAAATGAACATTGGGTAGTCCAAGATTAGTGCTAATGGGGACTGTGAAACCATACATTAGTGCTCTTCAGTCAGTAACCTCTTCAGTTTAATTAGAAGGTTGATTTTTCTATATTCCCACCATGGTTTTCGATCTCTCGCTGATTGTTTTTGCACAACCCAGTAGGGGTGTAACGATGCACTAATCTCACGATGTGATAGCGTCTCGCGATATGGAGGTCGCCATGTGATATATATCACAATATCTCTTTCCTAGATTAGTTGAATTTTCCTAATCACTTAGCTTTTCCTTTATGATCGTCATATTAATTTCAAAGGATAGCATATTAATGTTATCCTTTGCCCTGCAACCTCACGAGGAGGAATCAGCTGCTAATGGCATGCTTGAGTGGTGTCAGTCACTTGCCTAGTTCAGCTATAAAGGTACTGAATAAACTTGCCTGACCTTGGAATCTGGGCTCATTTTCTTGCATACAACAACTCGATCTAATTACAGAGCCCTCTTTGGAGATCTAAGCAGAATTCTGTGTTCATACTTCAATAGGATGTGATTTGCACATCAAAGCCACCAGAGAGGCTTACAGTCTTGGTTCCTTTTTCATTAAACATAAAACTCTGAAAGATATTTTACTGCAACTCCAATGATTCTTAATACTATTATAATGCTGGAGTTGCACTGCGAGATCAATTAAACTCGTTTTTATTCTGTAGCGGATCCATTTGGGACTTTGATGATACAGTCTTGCTAGTATTGTTTGTGTGTGTGTGTGTGTGCTCACATGCCCATAGGTGGTGTAGGGAATCAAAATTTGACACATAACATTCCCTTCTCACAGACCTCAAAAAGCAGGCCTTGAGGCACTGACTTTACCGCCAGCCTTGATCATACTGATGAGTGTAAAATGTCTTTCAATATCCTATCTAGATAAATTGGGTAAATCTGAGAAACTGCTGAGTATTTGTTTTATGTAATAGGGTTAACTTCTTTATCAGTTATTACCCTTTCACTACCTGTCCTGTCACAACATTATTTTGTGAGGGGAAAAACATACAAAGACAGCTTCTGATGGACAGCTTCTGATGGTCAAACCTCTGCTTTAGTAGAAGAAGAATCTTTTTTTCAGGATGCCTCTTTTCTTTCTAATTTAAGCTAGCAATGTGAGACGCACAGGAGTTCAAACCATTAAAAACATATCTTTGCTTTCTGCAGTTCTTTTTTGACATACCTGTTTACATTTCCATAAAGTTCACAGCCCTCTTGCTCCTTTTTCAGTTTTGAACAGTTTTTGCCTCTACTTGGAGTCACGCATCTAAATGAATAAAAGCTCAGCATTTAAAATCAAATCCGCTGCCTTTCATAGAGTAGGCTGAAAACTGTAATCACATCTCCACACTATTTCCAACTCCTCTCGTGATGAATTGCTTTACAAAACATTTTAGACACAGCGCCGTACCTTATTTAGCGGCATACGTGCGGTAAACAGAATCATAAATATCAATTTTTTTAAAAAGGAGCAGGCATTTGGTAAACAATTTGCCATCCTGAAATGCAGACCTGTGCTCTGAAGACTGTACTGAAACAAGATTAATGTTATTAGACGGAGGAGAACGGTAGAGATGTGAAAACCTCCTGTTGAGTTTCCTGTTTTCTATGAACCACGATACCCCTGTAATCAAAACAGATCCGTCAGGCACGATACCCTTTGAATCTGGTAGCAGGCAAGCAGTATCACAGTGTGGTTTTCTGCTGCATCATGCCATTCAGGTACAACCCTTTTACATTGTGAAAACTGCTTTTTCCTTCCTGTTTCTGCAGCCAGCCTGTCTAAGTCTGGCAGTTGCATCTGGCTGTCAGATTTACACACCAGGCTGACTACCTGCATAAACACAGTGCACACATGGAATCAAACTTTGAACAAACACAGCAATTCCTCGAACCTCTTCAAATTATATTATTCTGAAATTTCATATACTATTCACCCAAATACCAAGCAGAAATGAAATCCATGAGCTACAATTTACTGCCGAACTGTACTGCCTTTTAAGAACGCACATCTCTACACAATAGTTGTGTGATACAATAATCCACTGTAACCTGCTCCAGGTCCTCAATCACAATTCACCTTTGGCTAGTATGATGAGGACAAAAAAATGAAGCTGTAGACCAGTGCACAGTGCCCTTCCTGATATTTAATGGACTGCCTTGTAGTAAAAAAATTTTTTTTTGGAGGTGTGATATATTGCTTTTCTTTAGAGACGTGCCAGCGCTGAGATCCCCTTCAAGATGTCAGCCACAGTACCTGGTTTCACCTTGAGAGACTTATATTTCTTTCCCGGCAGTGGGCTGACAATAAAGCAAACAGGTCAGAACATGAGAGACAAGAGAACAGCAGGCAAGCTCCAGAATTGAAGGTTTTGTGCTAAATGCCTCATGTTGCTGCCTGCAGATATAAAGTCTGCAATTCCAGAAAGAACTAAACACAGGGAGCAAGTACATTTATCCAGTGTGTTTGGTGGGTTAGTTATTATGTGACCAGGGGCACCTGCAAGCTCAGGACCTTTTCACTTTATCCTGTAATTAAATAAATCTGCAGAAGCCTTCCTGTGAAATTTGGACTGACGCTAATGTGCTGAATGTCACCACAAGCATTGCAAGGCACTGATGTTTTCAGCTCCCCCTTGATAACTGCTTGTCAAGGACCACAGTGCTAAGGACGAACATCTTCTCCTACTTCCCAGCATCTCTCTTCTTATGTTCTTAATTTACTAAAAACATAACTTCTGCTGGAGGACAGGGCAATGCTAAATTGCTTTATCTAAAAGTGTAAACCATTAATCAGTTATTAAACAAAATGCGTGCTACTCAATTGTAAACACTTTATGCCATTTAGGTAGTATAATAGTATGCCATATATATATATATATATATATATAATACTGTATACAATATCTATATTTTTGTATATTCAAATGGATGTGTATATATCTCTATTATATGGAGTTACTGTAACTTAAAAAAAAGAATCTCTGTACTTAATAATCTGTTAGTCTGCAGTAACTGAATATTTTACTGGAAAATTGGAATAAAAAGAATTACAAACCTAAATGGTTAGTAACACTTTTAAACAACTGCTGAAACTGTAGTCTATTATTTCATACAATTTCATACAATTCGTACAATTTCAGGCCACATTTAACATGTTCTTCTATGTGTGCCTAGGATGTGACAGCACCAAAGCAGTAACAATCTCCAGTTTTAACAGTGGGAGACAGTGTAGGCTGTGCTGCCATCATCTCACTGATAAAATCATTTTTATAATTACAAGTCAAAATCACAGATTGGGAGTCAAAATACATAAGTATCACAAGTATGATCACATAGAACTAACATCAGCAAAGATGTGTCTCCTATATTCAGTATTTCAGAGAGGGAAGGAAAGCCACTGGAACTTATAAAATCTTCTCTGATTTGAAGTTGTTCTGCATTCCGCCTTTTTTCTCATTATCCTTGGGCTTGTTTTGAGAAAGCCAATTGCCGTGACATGGCTCTGCTGAGCCGGGGTGTTGTTGTAACACAACATCTGGGCACCCTTCCTGCTCCTGCTGCTTGGAGCCTGGCCAGGAGCCAGGGCTGGTACAGGATTGGTTGTTTGTTTTTAATGCATTTGACAGAATTAATCTGAAATTGCCTAATAGCTTGTGTTGAGGGGGGAATCAGTTGAATGATTGATAGTGCTCCTCAGCCGCAGATGCACATTCAAACCCTCATAGTCTGAAATGCATGCGATATTAGGCGAAATACTGCAGCGGCAAACATCAAGGAGTGACCTAGGTGTTAATATACAGATGCTTTAAAATCAATCCCTAAATGAGAGGGTCAGGTGTTCTGTGGGGTAGACTGCCAGAGATTAAAAACTGGCTTAGAGACTTGAATTAACTGCTCTCTCCCATTGTTTCACTTTGAATCCATGTATTGCGTTAAATTCATTCTTTAGGCTTAGACCAAGCCCTGCACGGAAGACTAAAAAAAGGTATCCATGGAGAGTTCACAGAGAAACCGCATCTCATTCACAGTCATAATGTGGGCATCTGTATTATCAGAGAACTCATTAGTATAAAACAGCACAATTATACACTATCTGATAAAGCAGATGTATCCAGTGAATAAACGGTATGTAGTACCATCCAAAAACATGCAAGTGAATCATCTTAATAATAATAGCTTATGTGTCTATCTCCCATCATTGTGTTTTAATGCTGCAACTACAGTAAATAAGATGCTTGATTGTGTTATCCTAATGACGGGGAAGAGGCACAGTGACAGTGAAAGTCCACCTGCAGTGCTTACTGTCAAAGCCCACCTGCATTGCTTACAGGCGCAGGATATAAGAGAGCTGTCACAGATAAATGGGTTCTATTATTTCAAAGTGCTGATTTAGGGACCAGTCTTTTCAGTTTCAAATGAAATCAATTGAGTTCCCATGTTATTCAGAGTAGCAGTTGAGATTGGGAATCCTTAACATGCCTTATTCTAAAGATAAACGGTAAGCCACTGGACCGAACACACATAAAGCAACCTATTATAAATGTGTCATCTGTAAACCTGTAAGTGTTTTCTTCATTGACAGCATGATTTTTAATCAGAAATCCAATGCATTTTTTAAACCACGATTTAGGTTACTAAAAACAGGATATTTAAAAGTGCATTCTCAAATGTGCTTTGTCACCTGTGCTTTGTCCCACAGCTGTTAGTTTGGTATCCCTCACACAACTAGATACAGTTATTTTTATTATGGTTATATAAAACCGATATCACCGTGTAACAATTTTTTTTTTTTTTTGGTTCCTGGGTAGTAAGTGTTATTTCCTAATTGCTTATGCCTCAAAAGTATAGAAAATGGCTATTATTCCCCACAAACTTTGCTTTTGTGACCAGGACAGTGATATTTTTAAATTTACCTATTTCCAATGAGAAAACGGGCGAATTTGTGTCTTTTCGTTCACATAAAGTCAGAAAAAAACAACATATGAATCCAAATTAACATGTATTTATACTAAAGTAATACATAAATGACTACAAAAGATTTAGAAGTGAGTAGTTTTTCGAGATTTACGATTATACTGTAAATCACTTTCACGAATCAGCCCCCAAATGTAGTCTCCCATCATGTTCTCGTTTGAGGCATAAACAATTAGGAAATAACACTTACTACCCAGGAACAAAAATTGTGTTACATAGTGTATTCTGTGTCAGGCTGTTTTCTGTTTTTAGGTTAATAGGTTACATTTGGTATCTCTCCACTTTTGTTTGATGCAAATGGAGAAAAAAAGCAATATGCTGCCTGAAAGCATTTTTGTAATTCACAATCTCTTCAGGCACTTAAATCACAGACCACTGGGCCCCCCCCGAGAGTCCCTTAGCTGAATCACTAAGCTCTTCAAATAGATAAAAGAATCCTTGAGAGCTGTTCCATAATGCACGCTTTCAAGCTGGTTGCACGATCTTGGTTGAAATGACCCAATGGAAGTATTAATAATTAAAAGTAACATTTTGAAGTTCCCTTTTGACCTACACCACCCCCTTAGGGTGCCGCAGGTCTCTGCGCTAGGCCTGACGATAAATATTTATCTTAATCTAATTCACACAACAGGGGCGATTTCAATTAGTCTTGCATCCCTCTGTATATGAAAGGAATGGAAGACTTACAACTGCATGAAAGAACCACAATAAGAATATTCTCTGATGGAGCTACTGGCAACCAGCAATAGCTTCAAGTTTACTAGTCCCTTGGTGGTTAATCTGATGCTTTATAAAATCGCTGTATCTGTGATAGTGCATTGACTACATTTTACAGATAAGGTTACTGTGACGGGGTACTGCCCCGTCTTTATGATCAATGTTGGGACTGGCAGGGAGGGGGTTAAAATTCCTCCCTGCCAGAAAAACATGTGAGAATGTGGCTGGAGCCCTAATTGACTAATCAGTAATTATTGAATAATTGGGCTCCAGCCACAGGGGATAAAAGCCAGGGGAGAGGCCCTGGCTAGGGGAGAGAGTTGGAGAGTTGTAGAGGAGAGTTCCAGAGGAGAAGGTGTGTTTTGTTGGTGCTGTGATTTTTTTGTTCCAGTGAAGGCAACGCTCAGCCTGGAAACCTTTATTTTTGTAAGTTTTTGTTTTGTGTGTTTATTTTATGTTTAAATCTTTTTGTTTGGCCCTCGTGCTGATTTATTTTGTATTTTTGTTTATTAAAAACTTTATTTTTGAACTTTCAACTGTCTCTGAGTCTCAAACCTCGGTCCATCCTGTCACAGTTGGTGTCAGAAACGGGATAGCGCCACCTGGAGGCTCAGAGCAGTAATTTTTTTTTTTTTTTTTTTGGAAAATGGGGAAGAGCAGACAGCGGCAAAGGCAGGAGAAGCAGCAGCCGAAGAAATGTAGGCTGCTGCAACAACAGCCACCCCAGCTGGAGGACCCAGCGAGCCTCTTCCCGTGGTGTTCCTGGTGCGGGAAGGAGGATCATCGGTGGAGGTCCTGTCCAGATGGGCTACCAGCTGACTGGTGTGGGTACTGTGAGGTGGATGGCCACAACTGGGCAGGATGCCCCCACAATCGGGACCAGGAGCAGCTGCAAACCCCGTCCTCGGCAGCCACCCCACCACTTCCTACATCACCGCCTTCACCACCATCCCAGGAAATATGGGACTGGATGATGCACCCTGAGGCGGACCTCTTCCACGACCTCCCCATAGTTATCAACACGCTGTGGCGTCGAGATGGGGGGAGGTGGGAAAAGTGGGAGGAACAGCATCACCCGGCGTCCTTCGCAGAGCTGGCCTTGATGGTCGTTAATTACCTGGCGGTAGATATGGGAGATGCCCCAGTCATTCCAATAAAGAAGGTGGAGCTGTCTTCCCGAGAGCCAGAGAGGGGTGAGCTGTCGTCCCGAGAGCCAGAGAGGGGTGAGCTGTCGTCCCGAGAGCCAGAAAGGGGTGAGCCGCCGTCCCTAGAGCCAGAAGGGGAGGAGCTGTCGTCCCGAGAGCCAGAGAGGGGTGAGCTGTCGTCCCGAGAGCCAGAGAGGGGTGAGTCGCTGTCCCGAGAGCCAGAGAGGGGTGAGTCGCTGTCCCGAGAGCCAGAAGGGGAGGAGCCGCTGTCCCGAGAGCCAGAAGGGGAGGAGCCGCTGTCCCGAGAGCCAGAAGGGAAGGAGCCGGCGTCCCAAGAGCCAGAAGGGATGGAGCTGCCGTCCCGAGAGCCAGAAGGGGAGGAGCTGCCGTCCCGAGAGCCAGAAGGGGAGGAGCTCCCGTCCCGAGAGCCAGAAGGGGAGGAGCTCCCGTCCCGAGAGCCAGAAGGGGAGGAGCCGCCGTCCCGAGAGCCAGAAGGGGAGGAGCTGCCGTCCCGAGAGCCAGAATGGGGGCCGCTGCCGTCGCCCAGAGAGGGGGAGCCGTCGCCCAGAGAGGGGGAGCCCGAACGTCCACAGCCCGAGAGGGAGGAGCCCGAACGTCCACAGCCCGAGAGGGAGGAGCCCGAACGTCCACAGCCCGAGAGGGAGGAGCCCGAACGTCCACAGCCCGAGAGGGAGGAGCCCGAACGTCCACGGCCCGAGCGGGAGGAGTCGGTGCGTCCACGGCCCGAGCGGGAGGAGTCGGTGCGTCCACGGCCCGAGCGGGAGGAGTCGGTGCGTCCACGGCCCGAGCGGGAGGAGTCGGTGCGTCCACGGCCCGAGCGGGAGGAGTCGGTGCGTCCACGGCCCGAGAAGGGGAAGCCCACAGGCCCAGGGCTGAAGGGACCCGCAGGGGAACAGTCGGAGCTGTCTATCCCTCCACCGCCAGCAGAGGGGCAACAGTCGGAGCTGTCTATCCCTCCACCGCCAGCAGATGGGGAACAACCGGAGCTGTTTCTCCCTCCACCGCCAGCAGAGGGAAAAGAGCTGCTGTTTCCGCCTCCGCCAGCAGAGGGAGACGAGCTGCTGTTCCCGCCTCCGCCAGCAGAGGGAGACGAGTTGCTGTTCCCGCCTCCGCCAGCAGAGGGAGACGAGTTGCTGTTCCCGCCTCCGCCAGCAGAGGGAGACGAGTTGCTGTTCCCGCCTCCGCCAGCAGAGGGAGACGAGTTGCTGTTCCCGCCTCCGCCAGCAGAGGGAGACGAGTTGCTGTTCCCGCCTCCGCCAGCAGAGGGAGACGAGTTGCTGTTCCCGCCTCCGCCAGCAGAGGGAGACGAGTTGCTGTTCCCGCCTCCGCCAGCAGAGGGAGACGAGTTGCTGTTCCCGCCTCCGCCAGCAGAGGGAGACGAGTTGCTGTTGTTTCCGCCTCCGCCAGCAGAGGGAGACGAGTTGCTGTTGTTTCCGCCTCCGCCAGTAGAGGGAGACGAGCTGTTGTTCCCGCCTCCGCCACTAGAGGGAGAGGGGCCGCCGTTCCCGCCTCCGCCAGCAGAGGGAGCCGAGCCGCCGTTCCCGCCTCCGCCAGCAGAGGGAGACGAGCCGCCGTTCCCGCCTCCGGCAGCAGAGGGAGACGAGTTGCCGTTCCCGTCTCCGCCAGCAGAGGGAGCCGGGCCGCCGTTCCCGTCTCCGCCAGCAGAAGGAGCCGGGCCGCCGTTCCCGTCTCCGCCAGCAGAGGGAGCCGGGCCGCCGTTCCCGTCTCCGCCAGCAGAGGGAGCCGGGCCGCCGTTCCCGTCTCCGCCACCAGAGGGAGCCGGGCCGTCGTTCCCGCCTCCGCCACCAGAGGGAGCCGGGCCGCCGTTCCCGTCTCCGCCTCCCGAGGGTCCGCTGCTGCTGCCGTCGCCTCCCGAGGGTCCGCTGCTGCTGCCGTCGCCTCCCGAGGGTCCGCTGCTGCTGCCGTCGCCTCCCGAGGGTCCGCTGCTGCTGCCGTCGCCTGGGGTTGCCAGGGATCCTGCATCGCCTGGGGTCGCTACACTATGGCCGGAGCCCCACGGAGGGGAGTTGCTGGCCATGAAGAGGGGGAGGGAGGTCAGGAGACCAGCTCCCCCAGCTGCACTTTCGCGGCAAGATAGTGTGTGGCCGGAGCCCCGGAAGAGGGAGCTGCTGGCCACGAAGAATTGGGTGGTGCCGGACGTCCCACCATGGCCACCCCCATGGACACTGTGCTTCCCCCTCTTCCGGGACTGAGACTGAGGGGGGAGGTGGCCATTTAGGCCATGTTGTGCTTGGCACAAGGGGGGGGGATATGTGACGGGGTACTGCCCCGTCTTTATGATCAATGTTGGGACTGGCAGGGAGGGGGTTAAAATTCCTCCCTGCCAGAAAAACATGTGAGAATGTGGCTGGAGCCCTAATTGACTAATCAGTAATTATTGAATAATTGGGCTCCAGCCACAGGGGATAAAAGCCAGGGGAGAGGCCCTGGCTAGGGGAGAGAGTTGGAGAGTTGTAGAGGAGAGTTCCAGAGGAGAAGGTGTGTTTTGTTGGTGCTGTGATTTTTTTGTTCCAGTGAAGGCAACGCTCAGCCTGGAAACCTTTATTTTTGTAAGTTTTTGTTTTGTGTGTTTATTTTATGTTTAAATCTTTTTGTTTGGCCCTCGTGCTGATTTATTTTGTATTTTTGTTTATTAAAAACTTTATTTTTGAACTTTCAACTGTCTCTGAGTCTCAAACCTCGGTCCATCCTGTCACAGTTACATTTCTCAGATTTCTCCAGCAATGCTAGGTTTATTAACCAGGACCCTTTAACTGTCATTACTACCTAAAAAGACAGCACCACCCCCACCACTGACCTGCATGTAGGACTGTATACCTTTATAATACAGGCAGAGTTAGTTGGCGTGTTTTATATCAGACATTATTGGCACTGCAGTCCAAAGGAAGTCCAAACTTCACAGCAGACTGAAAGTTTTGATTCCTTCTAGAAAAAAAAGTATTACATTAAACAAGCAATAAAAAGAAGCTGTAAATTCTGCTTCCATTCAGACCAGCCTCCTGTCAGTAAACTGGTTCAAAGTGTGGCTTGGCACAGCTTATTAAACTTCGGAAACTCACTTGGGGACCAAGCACCGGGCCTGTTTCACTACGAAAATGATTTATTAAATAGAATTTATTTGCCCCCGACATTTTAATTCACAGAATGGCCACAAAGAGAACTTCTTTTATAGTCTCTTTGGAAGAGGTGTTGAAATGCAGGTCTTCTCAGCTTTTTGAAAGGAAAGAAATGCTGAATTGAGTCGACCAAGAGTCTGCACGGAGTGTCATTTCTTTTCATGTATGTTTGCTATATCCTTACAGCATGTCTGTCTGATCACTTGCTTCAAAATAGAACCCCCTGGCACTTCTCATTCCAAGCAGTAAAAACAGGCCTGTAAAGCTGGCTCTGGCGAATGATTAAAAGTGGATTCCAAGGAGGTGTTCAGTCAAAACAACACCAACATCTCAGGTGAAGGAGGGACCACTATCTCCTGTTGAGACCTGCCTCTCATCTCACCTGACATTGAAGAGCAGAATAACACAGTGCTGTCAGCACTTCCTCCAGAGTGGAATTTCAAAAGAGAGAAAAGGAAAACCAAAATGTAGGCTACAACAGCCATTTTTAAAACCTGACCAAAAAAAAATAAATCAGAACACAAGCTACATTTTTGTAATTGATACATTGCATTTAGACGTAGAGTAAAATTCGAGTAAGTTATCATAACAATGTAGTTAAAGAGGACATTTAAATAAGAGGTAGGTGCCAGTTAAAAAATGCTCCAAAAAAAATTGCTAAGTAGCCTGTTCTCAATTGAGGACAGTGGCACTTAATGGGTTAATATCAAGAAATGATCTGGGGTATTGAGTGTAACCTTCTGCTGTAACTCTTGTGCCAAAGGCACAGTGTAGATCCCTTCCTAAATTGATTATGCACCTGCTGCTTGCAGCCGAATCAAAATGAAACCATAGCCACCCCCCTGTAGTTTTTAGGTTGATGCATAAGACTGTGGAATCATTTTAGGGTGGAGAATATTCAGAACAGATACAGATCCTACAGGCAGGGCAAACCATGTGTGGTCCCTGAGTTCTGAGGCACAAATGAATATAGAAGTAAAGATTAGATTAGCCTTGGTTTTGCCACTTTCTAATGGATTAAATAGAGCATTTCTGGATTGTTTGCATATCCCCTATCATATGTAATAAATAATACACTACTGAACTATATTTTTT
>NW_026707265.1:0-31121 GCF_902713425.1 Acipenser ruthenus | reverse complement strand
CCATCTCAGTTTAACACAGAGCTGCAAAACCACAAAAGCCATTATGTGCTACATGTTTTTCAAGTACAGCAGTGAGCAAATGTATTAGAACACCTCAAGATTAGTCATTTATAGCCTTTTATATGCCTACCTGCATGAAAACTTCTGGGGGTGAGGATTTCAATTTCCGCTCAGTAATCAGTGATATAGAAACAATAGGCAGTCGTGTGAAAATGTTAGTCCACTTTGTGCTTTAATTAGGCATCTTAAACAATTTCTAAAAAGTCTCCTGCATTTTACCATTTGTGGCTCTGTGTTCCTTATCTCTTACTATTTTAAATGAATTGCATGTGTGGCCTATTAAAGTCATACATTAAATTAGACTAATTTGCCTATTTTGACAATTTTCTAAGATTAAGTTCCAGTGGTTTGATTTCACGTCAAAACTACAGAAGCAATGGGGTGCTCTAATATGTAGTCAAAAGTGCAGAGTACAAATCAAAGGAGGTTATGATGAAGTTGTATACAGACTGATGAGACTGCACTGGGAATACTGTGTTCATTACAAAAAGGACACATTTGGCTAATTCACGTTTAATAAAATAATTAATTTTGAAGGATTTTAATCTATTAAACCAAGAGCAAAGACGAGTTGGGAGGGGGACTTGATTGAAGTCTTTAAAATCTTAAAAGGAGTTGGCATAGCTAACCTGAACCAATACTGTAAGGACAGCACATAAACCAGGACCAGAGGACACAGTAGGAAATGCAGTTGAGATAGACTGAGGACAGAAGGAAGGAGACACTTCTTCACACAGAGAGTGGTGAGGGGATGGAATGGGCTACCTAGTCATGCTGTTGAAGGAGACACTTCTTCACACAGAGAGGGGTGATTGGATGGAATGGGCTACCTAGTCATGTTGTTGAGGCACAATCAATGGGATCCTTTAAGACCCGACTTGACCAAGTTCTGAGATCAATCAGCTCCTAGAACCGGACGAGCTCTGATGGGCTGGACGGCCTCCTTTCATTCATAAATGTTCTTATTATAAGGTATGTAACCGTATTGATATTCTCAAGTATGATCCCGTCTGTCTCCCTGTCCTGCAGGCGCTCAGTCCCTGACCACTCCAGTGTCCGGAGCCTCTGGAGAGTCGGTGCCCTACTCTCTGTCTTTCAGTGCCCACCTCGCCTCTCCCAGTGGAGTCGCCCAGGTGAAATCCAACTGCGACCTCACGCCTCTGGAGTATCTCGGAGACGACAAGACCCAGGCCCAGGTAACAGCCCCCCTCCGTCTGGGAGTCTCATTAAGGCACAAGCCGAAACATTACTGGATAAAGTTTCTGAAAAGCCTTAGTTGATCCCTAAAGGACCATCACAGGTATTTCTCTCTCTCTCTCTCTCTCTCTCTCTCTCTCTCTCTCTCTCTCTCTTTCTCTCTCTCTCTCTCTCTTTCTCTCTCTCTGTCTCTCAGGTCTCTCTGTCTCCAGGTCACAAGTTTGATCGGGATGTGGAGCTGCTGGTGTACTACAGCCACCCCCACCAGCCCACCGCTATTGTGGAGGGGGGGCTAGCCTCGGCCCACGCCTGGTAAGGACACAGTGCCTGAGATGAATGCTTCATTGGGCGATTCATGTTCCATTTGCCCATTGATACTGATATTTTGCTATAGTGTTTCATTTAGCAATTTATATTTACAAAGATGGACAATAGAGGGGGAGAGCAATTGAACAGTCTCCATGCTGGATTGTTTGTTTCTGGTGATGAGAGAGAGGGAGGCATGCCTCTCTTCAGATTGGATGACTTTCTGTTGCTCGTTCTTTTGAATGTAATAGCGACAGATTTGCATAAAACGAAATTATGAAAATAGACATTTCACATTGTCCGTGGAATTTTATTGTGTGAATCTTATTGTGGATTGATTTTGTAGTTTTTGATTTTTGACTCTTGTGTTTTTGAGGCTCATTGATGGGGGACCCGCTGGTGATGGTCAGTCTGTACCCAGAATTCATTGCGGCTGCGTCGACGCCCCAGTCCAGCTATGGAGAGTTCATCTTCCTGGTGGATCGCTCGGGCAGTATGGGATGTCCAATGAGCAACGAGAAAGCAGAGCCAATGCGCATTCAAAGCGCACAGGTATGGACACAGACTTCTTACGACAAGTAATAAAATTGCTATCAGCTTGAAAACAATGTGCATCCTAGGGAGTTACGAAGATCTGAATCGATTATTTTGTGTATTTCACTTTTCTTAAAATCTTTTTTTTTTAATGTAGTAGTCGACAATTGTTTTTATCATTTCTTTTCTCCCAATTTGGAATATCCAATTATTTTTTGGCTCAGCTCACCGCTACCACCCCCGCGCTGCCTTGGGAGCGGCAAAGACGAACACACGCTGTCCTCCGAAGCGTGTCCCGTCAGCCGACCACTTCTTTTCACCCTGCAGGCCCACCATGCAGCCACCTCAGAGCTACGGCGTCATAGGACAATGCAGCTCTGGGCAGCTTACAGGCAAGCCCGCAGGCGATCAGCCAGACTACAGGGGTCGCTGGTGCACACACAAAAGTAGATGTGCAAACATCTACTTTTTATATAACTTGTGGGCAGCGCTCGGCCAACTGTGCGCCGCCCCCTGGGGAACTCCCGTCCACGGTCGGCAGTAGAAAGCCTGGACTTGAACCGGCGACGTCCAGGCTATAGGGCGCATCCTGCACTCCAGCGGAGCGCCTTTACCGGATGCACCACTCGGGAGCACCCTTAAAATGTTTTTAAGCAGGTTAACCAAGGAACAGGCAGAACTTCACACTGTCCGTAGCACTTGACACACCATTGCATGACAACTGTAATGTAACAGACTAACGATCCGTTTACTAGTTTGGTAGATTTATTTTATATCTGGTCTCTGCAGGACACTCTGCTGCTTCTCCTCAAGAGCCTGCCCCTGGGCTGTTTCTTCAATATCTACGGCTTCGGGTCGCACTTCGAGGCGTTCTTCCCGTGAGTAATTCTCTGTGTGTGTGTGTGTGTGTGTGTGTGGGGAGGGTCTCTCTCTCCCTTACGCCGACACTATGTAATCCCAAACAGATAAGGAAAGATAGAAGCCATAATGTTAATAATGCTGTACCAGTTAGTGTTACGGAACCCACTGCAGAGTTTACGTGTTACATTACCGTTGCGCCTCATGGATCATAAATCAACCAGGCAATACATTTGTAAACAGTTACTAAGGAGAGCTTGCCAGGAGAATACATTCGTCTTCTAAGGATCGCAGTGTATCCGGATAACGCTCCCTCCTGCAACACTGTTAGATTTCTGTTCCCACAACACACCACTCATTTCAGTCCCCAGCAGTGTTGCAGGAGGGAGCGTGAACTGGATACACTGCGATGTTCAGAAAGAAAACTCTCTTTCTCCTGGTTACCATTCCCAAGTTGAACACAAATAATTCCCAAGTTGATTTACATATAATGTGTGAAAAAAACAATATTAAAACAATCTTGTTTTGTGATATGGACGACACAGGATACAGCAAAGGTAAAGTAACATGCAACATGTAACACTTTAAAGACTTCAAATACCCTTTGACCTGTGACCTAAAATGGTCGTCATATTGTCGTGCAGTTTTGGTTTTCCAAATACAGGCTTCATATTCGTATTTGGTACAAAGCTGTGTTCTATGATTCTCTGGGTCAAGTTGTATTGTGGGTATCTTACTAGGGAATTACTTTTCATATAAGTTACAATTGCGTTCCTGTGTGTCTCTCAGGGAGAGTGTGGAGTACACTCAGCAGACGATGGACTCTGCTCTGGGGAAGGTGAAAGGAATGGGAGCTGATTTTGGAGGGACAGAGATCCTGGAGCCACTGAAAGACATTTACAGCAAAGCCTGCCGACCAGGACACCCCAGACAGGTGGGAATGTGACTGTGACCGATAACCTGTAAAATAGGATTTTCAATCAAATATAAACTAGTAGCTATGGTGACGTCACCAGTAAATTATGCAAATGAGTACCTGTGGCAAAGTGCCCCGCCCCTGTGTGCATTTGTGTGTTCTGTGTATGTATGTTGCGTGCGTATGTTAATGTTGGTGTATAGATTGGTACACGGGATATAAACGGGTCTGTGTTTCACGTATATTTAAAAAGTGTATATTTGTATTTAGGCACGGGATTGCACATCACGCACGTGCATTTAAAATATAATATGCGAGCACGGGGTTGCACAGAATTAATTCACGTGCTGGGATTCAAGTGAATAATTAATTAGTAATTGAATCCCAGCACAACAGTATATATAGATGCACGTTTAGTCACTCGGTGGTTAGGTGTTCGGTGAGTGGAGAACGGGATTGGAGCGGAGGTAAATGTTAATGAAAAGAGTAAGAATTAGTAGTTGTTTTCACTCACCGTGTTTGTCTGTTTGTCTGTCCGTGCACCGTTTGTTTAGTGGTAGTCCGTTTTGTTTATATGTTTATTTTGGCGTGTAGTGCCGTGTCCAGCGTTTTTGTGTTTCAAACCTTTTATTTTCTGTGCTGTTTTATTAAATGCTGAGCGAAACCATTCGCTCAGCTCCACCAAACTCCAAGTCTCTGTCTGTTTGTGTTCCTGTTTCTGGTCTGACGCCACCCACTCCGGCCGTCTTTGTGACACGTGGTGTCCTGCGTGGGATCGACAGCGCCTCCAGGACTCAGGCCAGAGCAGGAACCGCATTTTTTTTGAAAAAAAAAAAAAAAGTGTTGGATTACAAAAAAAAATATATATAAATAAATAAAATGGGATGGAAGGAGGATAAAGAGGTGAAGGACAGGGAGGAGGAGTGCCGCCTAAGGGCCAGACATCCACGGCGATCTAACAAGCCAACGCCGGGGTGCCTCCTCTGCGACCAGGATCATCTGTTCGCCAACTGTCCCTTCCGCAGTTATGGGGAGGAGCCTGAGCGTCCACAGCCCAAGTGGGAGGAGCCTGAGCGTCCACAGCCCAAGTGGGAGGAGCCTGAGCGTCCACAGCCCGAGTGGGAGGAGCCTGAGCGTCCACAGCCCGAGTGGGAGGAGCCTGAGCGTCCACAGCCCGAGTGGGAGGAGCCTGAGCGTCCACAGCCCGAGTGGGAGGAGCCTGAGCGTCCTACGCCTGAGTGGGAGGAGCCCGAGCGTCCTACGCCTGAGTGGGAGGAGCCCGAACGTCCTACGCCTGAGTGGGAGGAGCCCGAACGTCCTACGCCTGAGTGGGAGGAGCCCGAACGTCCTACGCCTGAGTGGGAGGAGCCCGAACGTCCTACGCCCAAGAGGGGGGAGTCGGTGCGTCCACAGCCCAAAAGGGAGGAGTCGGTGCGTCCACAGCCCAAAAGGGAGGAGTCGGTGCGTCCACAGCCCAAAAGGGAGGAGTCGGTGCGTCCACAGCCCAAAGAGAGGAAAGTCGGGGCTTCCACAGCCCTAGGACCCAAGCTGCCAGCAGAGGGTGAATACCTGCTGGTCCCACCTCCACCAGCAGAGGGTGAATGCCTGCTGGTTCCACCTCCACCGCAGTGGGAGGACTGCTTGCCCCTCCCACCTCCACCAGCAGAGGGTGAATACCTGCTGGTTCCACCTTCACCGCAGTGGGAGGACTGCTGGCCCCTCCCACCTCCACCAGCAGAGGGTGAATACCTGCTGGTTCCACCACCGCCAGGAGCAGAGGAGCTGGAGCTGCCTCTGCCTCCACCACCGCCAGGAGCAGAGGAGCTGGAGCTGCCTCTGCCTCCACCACCGCCAGGAGCAGAGGAGCTGGAGCTGCCTCTGCCTCCACCACCTCCAGGAGCAGAGGAGCAGGAGCTGCCTCTGCCTCCGCCACCACCACCGCAAGGAGCAGAGGAGCAGGAGCTGCCTCTGCCTCCGCCACCACCACCGCAAGGAGCAGAGGAGCAGGAGCTGCCTCTGCCTCCGCCACCACCACCGCAAGGAGCAGAGGAGCAGGAGCTGCCTCTGCCTCCGCCACCACCACCGCAAGGAGCAGAGGAGCTGGAGCTGCCTCTGCCTCCACCACCGCCAGGAGCAGAGGAGCTGGAGCTGCCTCTGCCTCCGCCACCGCCCGGAGCAGAGGAGCAGGAGCTGCCTCTGCTGCCCGTACCTCCGCAGGGAGTACGGTGGCCGGAGCCCCAGAAAGGGGAGCTGCTGGCCACGAAGGGGGACGAGGTCTGGAGACCACTTTCCCCAGCAGCAGTTTCGCTGCAGGAGTTCTTGTGGCCGGAGCCCCACAGGAGGGAGCTGCCGGCTACGAAGAAGGGGGAGGTCGGGGGACCACCTGCCCCCGCAGCTTTTTCGCTGCAGGACAGGACCAACAGGCTGTCAGCCGTGCCACTACCGGCAGGGGTGCTGACAGCATGGCCAGCCATGGGCCCACTGGAGCCTCCCTTCCCAGCCCGAGACTTTGTCCTGGACTGCTGGATTTTTAAGGGGGGAGGTGGCCGTTGAGGCCATGTGTGCTGCGCACAAGGGGGGGTATATGTGGCAAAGTGCCCCGCCCCTGTGTGCATTTGTGTGTTCTGTGTATGTATGTTGCGTGCGTATGTTAATGTTGGTGTATAGATTGGTACACGGGATATAAACGGGTCTGTGTTTCACGTATATTTAAAAAGTGTATATTTGTATTTAGGCACGGGATTGCACATCACGCACGTGCATTTAAAATATAATATGCGAGCACGGGGTTGCACAGAATTAATTCACGTGCTGGGATTCAAGTGAATAATTAATTAGTAATTGAATCCCAGCACAACAGTATATATAGATGCACGTTTAGTCACTCGGTGGTTAGGTGTTCGGTGAGTGGAGAACGGGATTGGAGCGGAGGTAAATGTTAATGAAAAGAGTAAGAATTAGTAGTTGTTTTCACTCACCGTGTTTGTCTGTTTGTCTGTCCGTGCACCGTTTGTTTAGTGGTAGTCCGTTTTGTTTATATGTTTATTTTGGCGTGTAGTGCCGTGTCCAGCGTTTTTGTGTTTCAAACCTTTTATTTTCTGTGCTGTTTTATTAAATGCTGAGCGAAACCATTCGCTCAGCTCCACCAAACTCCAAGTCTCTGTCTGTTTGTGTTCCTGTTTCTGGTCTGACGCCACCCACTCCGGCCGTCTTTGTGACAGTACCATCAAAGGTTCGAACCTTCCTTCGGTAATGTGTTCCGAACCTTCGAAGGTCAAAATGTACCCTTTGTTGCAGCTCTAATAATTTCTAATGATTTGTGTCCAAACAGAAATGAAGAATTTAGCATCTTCATTTGAGCCCAATATTCAAGAGTTACACACATATTATTTAAACATTGTCTTCATACAAAATAAAATAGCACTGGTTATTACAGAAGTGAAGGTAGAGCTCAATTACCTATCCCCCTTCAAGGTCAGCAGCAAGGACTTGGAGAGCATCTCAGTGTCTCTCCTGTGGCTATATTTATATGCCTTCATGAAGCTGTAAGCTATAAGCTTGGTGTGTTGCCAGCTGGTTATTGTTAACTTGTTGATTGTATTTAACAGCAGTATTTTCTCTGGTAAAAAGGGTGTGTTCTTGAGTTCAACCAAAGTGCCCCCTTTTCAGACAGACACACACTCTTCACATTCACATGTCAAAACGCAACTTGGTTCCTTTTCATAAAAGTCTGCATTCTCATTGTAGTTGTTTTTAGCTACACAGACAAAATCTCTTTTCCTATGAAGACAACTTATGTCTGATAAGTTCAGCTTGCAAAGCTTGCTGGACAGTCTGTAATAGTAACAGTACTACTGCAAATGCTATTAAAAAAAGCATACCAACCTACAATCCTCAGCTTTTTTTATTTAGATACAAATATAATATTTTATGAATCTTTTGCGCTTTTTTTTTAAAGAGGGGACCACTATCTTTTCAGGGATACCAACATGTAAGGGTTCTGAGTGTGGTAAAGGTCAATGCACTCCCAGCTGCATGGAAAATGGATAACATAAGAACATAAGAACATAAGAAAGTTTACAAACGAGAGGAGGCCATTCAGCCCATCTTGCTCGTTTGGTTGCTAGTAGCTTATTGATCCCAGAATCTCATCAAGCAGCTTCTTGAAGGATCCCAGGGTGTCAGCTTCAACAACATTACTGGGGAGTTGGTTCCAGACCCTCACAATTCTCTGTGTAAAAAAGTGCCTCCTATTTTCTGTTCTGAATGCCCCTTTATCTAATCTCCATTTGTGACCCCTGGTCCTTTTTTCTTTTTTCAAGTCAAAGAAGTCCCCCGGGTTGACATTGTCTATACCTTTTAGGATTTTGAATGTTTGAATCAGATCGCCGCGTAGTCTTCTTTGTTCAAGACTGAATAGATTCAATTCTTTTAGCCTGTCTGCATACGACATGCCTTTTAAACCTGGGATAATTCTGGTTACTCTTCTTTGCACTCTTTCTAGAGCAGCAATATCCTTTTTGTAACGAGGTGACCAGAACTGAACACAATATTCTAGGTGAGGTCTTACTAATGCATTGTAGAGTTTTAACATTACTTCCCTTGATTTAAATTCAACACTTCTCACAATATATCCAAGCATCTTGTTAGCCTTTTTTTATAGCTTCCCCACATTGTCTTTTTCATAGTTCCCTTCTTCAATTTCAGTATCTCCCATATGATATTTATAATGCACATTTTTATTGCCCGCATGCAATACTTTACACTTTTCTCTATTAAATTTCATTTGCCATGTGTCTGCCCAATTTTGAATGCTGTCTAGATCATTTTGAATGACCTTTGCTGCTTCAACAGTGTCTGCCACTCCTCCTATTTTTGTGTCGTCTGCAAATTTAACGAGTTTGCTTACTATATCAGAGTCTAAATCATTAATGTAGATTAGGAATAGCAGAGGACCTAATACTGATCCCTGTGGTACACCACTGGTTACCTCACTCCATTTCGAGGTTTCTCCTCTAATCAGTACTTTCTGTTTTCTACCTGTTAACCACTCCCTAATCCATGTGCATGCATTTCCTTGAATCCCTACTGCGTTCAGTTTGAGAATTAATCTTTTATGCGGGACTTTGTCAAAAGCTTTCTGGAAATCTAAATAAACCATGTCGTATGCTTTGCAGTTATCCATTTTCAATGTTGCATCCTCAAAAAAGTCAAGTAGGTTAGTTAGACATGATCTCCCTTTCCTAAAACCATGCTGGCTGTCTCCCAGGATATTGTTACCATATAAGTAATTTTCCATTTTGGATCTTATTATAGTTTCCACAAGTTTACATATAATAGAAGTCAGGCTTATTGGTCTGTAGTTACCTGGTTCGGTTTTGTCTCCCTTTTTGTGGATTGGTATTACATTTGCTATTTTCCAGTCTGTTGGTACAACCCCTGTGTCAAGAGACTGTTGCATGATCTTGGTTAGCGGTTTGTAAATAACTTCTTTCATTTCTTTGAGTACTATTGGGAGGATCTCATCCGGCCCAGGGGATTTGTTTATTTTAAGAGCTCCTAGTCCCTTTAACACTTCTGCCTCTGTTATGCTAAAGTTATTTAAAACTGGATAGGAACAGGTCGACATGTGGGGCATGTTGTCCGTGTCCTCCTTTGTAAAAACCTGTGAAAAGTAATCATTTAATATATTTGCTATTTTTTTTCCTTCATCTATGATTTTGCCATTTGTGTCTCTTAGACATTTAACCTCCTCTTTGAATGTTCTCTTGCTGTTATAATATTGGAAAAACATTTTGGAATTGTTTTTAGCCCCCTTAGCAATATTGATTTCTATCTCTCTCTTGGCCTTTCTAACTTCCTTTTTGACTTGTGTTTGCAGTTCCAAGTACTCTTTCTGTGTGCTTTGTTTTTGGTCCCTTTTAAACGCTCTGTAAAGTGCCTTTTTTCGCTGAATATTTTTTTTAATTGATCTATTAAACCATTTTGTTTTAGATTTAGATTTGTCTACTTTTGGGATATAATTGTTTTGTGCCTCTAGTACTACATTTTTTAAAAAACAGCCATCCTTTTTCTGTCTTTGTGCCAGTGAGGCACCTTGATCGTTAAAATAATTTACGAATATTCTGACAATTTATTTATTGGGGATACCAAGATTTTTAGTAAGCAAGTATGAAGAAAATATGTTTCATATTTCTCTCTCACTCTCTCTCTCTCTCTCTCTCTCTCTCTTTCTCGCTCTCTCTCAGCTGTTTGTCTTCACAGACGGAGAAGTAGGGAACACAAAGGATGTCATTAATGAAGTCAAGAAGCATGCTGGCACTCACAGGTACTGGTTACAGATCAATTGCAGTTTTCCACATGGTCAAAATAAGGACATCAGAAAATGTACGAACGAGAGGAGGCCATTCGGCCCATCAGCACTTGTGCGGTTCCCAGCAGCTGATTGATCTCAGGACTTTGTCAAGCTGGGTCTTAAAGGATCCCAGTGATTCAGCCTCAGCAACATGACTAGCTGACGCAGATGGTGAGCGGTAATGTGGAAGTCACGTCACGCACACGCATTCCAGAATTAACCGACAATGGTTTTACTAGTGACACAGTGTATAATACAGTCCAACAACAATGGTGATGAAAATGCAGTTCCAATACTAGATCTACATGCTGTGCAGATTCGTGGTGTGCTGGGGAAGGTGCTGGTGTAAGTGCTGAGTCTCAGGTCCAGTCCTCTCTCTCCCGGGTCACGCTGGTATCATGCGAGACACAAAATTAACAAACACGGCGTTGCTTTGGATAAACAGGTTCCAACATCGAGGGGAGGGTCTCTGTCGCTGCACCCCTAATATACACCTAAATCCCACCCACACAATCAGCACGTCGCCACGCTAGAGCCAATCAGCAAATACAACAGTGCAGATTGCACAGACGGGATTCGGCTGTATTACAGCTTCGCTCCTCACCAAGATGGCCGACTTCCGGTTGGCTCCGGGATTGAAGTTCAGCACATCCTGTGAAGAGCGTATTGTTCCCCTTACGCAGCGCCTCCACTGGTCGGGAAGGAGATTTACAGCTCGGATTCATTCTCTCCCTGCCACAAGTAGCCCATTCCAGAACCTCACCCCTCTCTGTGTGAAGAAGTGTCTCTTTCCCTCTGTCCTTGGTCTCTCTCCACTTCATTTCTAACTGTGGTCTCTGGTCCTGGTTTCTGTATTGCGCTTAAAGTATTGTTTATGTCAACTCAAAAGATTTAAAAAACTTCAGTCATGACCACCCTAATTCTTTTGTTTGTTGAAGTGGAGGTAGGGTTAGGACAGAGGGAAGGAGACACTTCTTCACACGGAGGGGCCTAAGGGACAAGATGGGGAATGTAGTGAAAAGATGACAAAGCAAAAAACATATCGAATGACTACTTTGTAAGCAACTATAATCATTTTACTATTGATCTTAATCTGTGTTATTAATGATACTTGACAACAGTGAGTAAATTCAATCCAACTTATTTATTAAAGCTTACATTAAAGATTAGCATTCAAAGGTAGTAATACAGAGATGCACAGTTAATGCAATTATACCTCCAGACATGGTATAGTGGTCATTTAATTTAAATACATTTACAGCATTGGTGTGCAATATCAACCTGAACTGAAGGCCATTCTTTCAGGACAGAAGTGAAGGATGTCATCGTGAGTCTCCCGAATAGCCCACTGAATGTATCTATTTTATGTGCTACAGCTAACAGATAGGCCAAGTCATCTCTATCAACCCTGTACTTCAACCTTGTGCTGTTCACTCTGCCACATACACAATCTTGGTAAGACCAGTTTAAGCCAGACCAGTGGCTTGTTCTTATGAACCTTCACAGCCTTTATTTCAAACGTACAATTTGATCCTTCAAGAGCAACCAGACTAATCCCAGGATGAGCTCTGAAGATTGAGGTTGAGGGCACGGAGTCTGTTTAGCCGAGAACTAAGAAGAATTAAGAGGGACCTGATCTGAAATCTTTAAAATCTTAAAAGGAGTTGAAAAAGTTAATACCTGAAACGCAGTACAGAACCCAGGACCAGAGGACACAGTTAGAAATGAAGTGGAGATTGTAGAGACTGAAGACAGAAGGAGATCCCTCTTCACAGAGAGTGGTGAGGGGATGGAGTGGTTAGTCATATTATTGAGGCAGAATCACTGGGATCCTTTTAAGAACTGACTGAACAGTTTTGAGCTCAATCAGCTTCTAGGGATCAGACTAATGCGATTCCAGTTTTTCTTTGAAAGTGTACAATGGGAAATTAATATGTGTTTTGGGATCATTTTTTAATATTACATTTGTTAAATAAACAAATAACGACATGGGATCTTTAGTGACCCCAGAGTATTATAGGCGCTCTTGGCCCACCTGGATGGCCCTGATGTATATATCCACTATCCCACTATCCAGTATCCGCTGTTTCCACTGGAGTTTGGTTTGTTTCAGGTGCTTCACGTTTGGGATTGGAGAAGGAGCCTGCACAGCTCTGATCAAAGGCATGGCCCGGGCAGGATCGGGTCACCCCGAGTTCATTACAGGCAAGGACAGGATGCAGCCCAAGGTACGAGGCCGGGGATTGTGACGGGAAGCGTGGCTGTAGCGATACGCTCTAGCTTGTTAACCAGTATTTCAATTGATATTTTAGATTGCACTTTGATAGTTTAACAAAAACGTAATCTAATAACATTTTTCAGTAATTTGCATTACTGTAATCTAATTACATGTTTCAGTAACTTGCATTACTGTAATCTAATTACATGTTTCAGTAACTTGCATTACTGTAATCTAATTACATGTTTCAGTAACTTGCATTACTGTAATCTAATTACATGTTTTAGTAACTTGCATTACTGTAATCTAATTACATGTTTCAGTAACTTGCATTACTGTAATCTAATTACATGTTTCAGTAACTTGCATTACTGTAATCTAATTACATGTTTCAGTAACTTGCATTACTGTAATCTAATTACAGTAATGAAATGCGGTAATAGAATTTATGTGACAGAAAAACGTGTGTGTGTGACAGGAAATGTCTTAGCTCTAGGATTTATATGTTGCTTTGCTTTGTCTGTGTATCTTCTTGTCCCTTCTATTGGAATTGTGTAAGTTCTCAATGTAAAGGCAAGCTTGTGTAAATTTACCGATAAGGATATTCCTTATTTGGGTTCCGCGTTTCCAGTTTATTCCGAATTTTACCGAAAAATTGCGGGATTTTTTTTTTAACTGGACGTCGGTTTTTACTGATTTATACCTGATTTTTGTTTATTATTCAATATTTTCCTGGTACTATTTTCTAGGAAATACACAATATTTTGATTAAAATGCTGTTTTATTTTGACTCTGACATTGTAATAAGCAGCTCTACGGTGTCTATCCTAGGATACAGCAGACGTTTAGACATCAGATGATCAAATAACATTCAAAAGTGTTTCTCTGTCACTTCACAAACACATTATCACCTGATTATGTTGCTCAATCAAAGTCTGATTATTGTGGCACTTGCTGGGCGTAGTAACTACTATCTTGATCAAAAACTAAATTGAAATACTCTCACGAAAATATAATATTTTTAGTGGATGAGGAATGGAGAGAAAACATAAATCAGTTTATGAATATTCGAAAGAAAATGAATTGTTTCGAAGTGTACAAAAAGCAAAAATAGCAGAAGTGGGTCAGATGAGGCAGAGGATGCACAGCGCTGCAGATACTGCCGCATTGAGGTACGTGTTCACACTGACAATAAAATAACATACTGAAAGTAAGCGACACGTTAAACTAAAACAAGAAAGTGAACCGAGAGGCAAGCAATCCATGTATCCTGCTTTTACATGCGCTCTAATAAAAAGAAAGCGCAGAGTGACTGTTAATGAGTTTGTCAGAGCGCTGTGCTTTGCTGGACAGCCACTGTTTATTGCAGAGAGGTACTGTATGTATTGGTGACTTCGTGCGACACTGTCTGTAGTAAAACACTGTCTAACGCCGACAATCTTAATCGTAAATATTTGACAGAAAATGGTGATGCTTTAGTTGTCAATTTTCTTATCTTTTTTATGATTTCAAGGTGAATAAACCTGGCTTGTTTTGTTCTGATGTCAAGTTCATACCTTCTGTAGATACTATTTCCGTCAGCACAGCGATTTCCCAAACGTTCGCAAAGTACCAGCTAACTTGGGAAAATGTGGCTTCGACTTGCACGGATTCTGCTTCATCATACATGTCAGGGACATTATTAATCAGAAACCAGAACTCATCATATTCCACATGTAAAGTGTTTTTTTTATTTAGACCCCCCCCCCCCCCCCATTTTTACCAATCTTTCAATGAAAAATTATTTTGTACCGATTTTATGTCAAATAAACTCCAAAATTTTTTTAAAGATAAAAACCAAAGACGCGGAACACTAGGTATGATATGTGGAGGATGTTGGTGTGTTTGTAACATCTTGCAGTGATATATCTTATTAGCAGGGTGTGTGTGTCAAATGCACGGATTATTATTAGAAAGTCCAAGAAGATACCACAGCTGTCATAGAAACAAGTGACAAAATGACTTGTTTATTAGAAGGACCAAGAGGGCACCAAATTATATTGGAAAACTGTTCCAAAAGAAAGAATTGTGAAAGAATGATGTAACTGCAGGTTCATTTCTATTGTATTTTGTATCTTGCTCTTAATTGTATTGTAATTCTTGATATGTATTTTTTGTATACAACTGTAAGTTGCCCTGAGTAAAGGTGTCTGCTAATTAATAATAATAATAATAATAATAATAATAATAAAAAGGCTTGTATAGATTTTATTTGTCTGATTCTCCCAGGTGGTGCAGAGCCTGAGGTTCGCACTCCAGCCCGCTGTCAATAACATCGTCCTCAGCTGGGACGTCCCGGCTGGACTGGAGGTTGTTCCTGTGTCCGAAACGCCAAAGGTCCTCTTCCGGGGTCATAGGTCAATCCTGTACGCGCAGCTCAAAGGAAAGGTATGAGAGAGAAGGCGAACAGATTCAAAGAGCAGCCGTGGACTACCTGCTGGTAAAGTACAGGGAGGCCGTCTGTAACATCCTCTCTGTCTCTCTCCAGTTTGATGAGAGTGCGGTGGGTCGAGCGAGTCTTCAGTACAGTCTGGGAGACGAGCCCCACAAGACGGAGATCAGCTTCAAACTGCAGCCGGACAAGCACACTGGGTATGACTCCTAACCTCTTACACAGCACACAAGCACACTGGGTATGACTCCTAACCTCTTACACAGCACACAAGCACACTGGGTGTGAGTCGTAACCTCTTACACAGCACACAAGCACACTGGGTGTGACTCGTAACCTCTTACACAGCACACAAGCACACTGGGTATGACTCCTAACCTCTTACACAGCACACAAGCACACTGGGTATGACTCCTAACCTCTTACACAGCACACAAGCACACTGGGTATGACTCCTAACCTCTTACACAGCACACAAGCACACTGGGTGTGAGTCGTAACCTCTTACACAGCACACAAGCACACTGGGTATGACTCCTAACCTCTTACACAGCACACGAGCACACTGAGTATGAGTCATTAGCTCAATGGGTAGAATAGAGAACGACTGCAGTTCGATTTACACCAGAGGAGGCAAGGGAGGCAGTACCTCCTTAAAAATACAACCATGTGCAAATGTATTACAATACCCCAAGATTTGTCATCCTTTATATACCTACCTGCATGAAAAGCTCAGGGTGTAAGAATTTCAATTTTCGGTCAGTAATCTGTGATGCAGAAACAACAGGCACTCGTGTGAAAATGTTAGACCACTTTGTGCTTGAATTAGGCATCTTAACTTCTAAAGTCTCATGCATTTTACCATTTGTGGGTATGTGTTCCTTTTGTCTTACTATTTTAGGTTAGTTGCATGTGTGGCTTATTAAAGTCACTAATTTTCCTATTTTGGCAATTTTCCAAGATTTTCAGTTCCAGTGGTGTGATTTCATACTCACAACAAATCAAAAGAACAAAAGCAATGGGGTGCTCTATAAATGGATTTTAGATTATTTGTTTTACTGTAATACATTTTGAAAAATATTCAAACAACTAGATTTTTTTTTCATTTAAGTCGGTCTCTAACCTGGTATGTTTTCTGCCTTTGTAAAACAGTTTACTTAAATATTTTCACGGTATGTAAACATTATAAATTATGGTCAGTTTTCTCCTTGTGATGCTTGAGTCGTTCTCAGATGTATTTTACAAAGAAACCGTTTGAACAACAAGCACTCAATTCCTTGTGTACCTTCAGGAGTTAACAGTGATTTTCTCACATGTGATTTATAATCGTACATCTAGTACTGTTTTTTTCTGTATTTTTCCATGACAAAGGAGATTTTTGAGTAGATGCCTTCTGAACTTGTCAGTGATCTAACTGTACCTTCCAAATCTCAGTGCTGTCTCCATGACTAATACCATTGCTCCATGAGTGCAGTGCAGTCCTCGTGGACGTTAGAACCACAGCACTATGAACTTGTCAGTGTTGTTCTGGGCAGGCTGACGACTCACCGCCTGGCCGCACGGACCCTGATCTGCTCCCTGGAGGAAGGAGGGAGTGTGGAGGGAGAGGGCGGAGATAAAGAGAAGGTGAAGGAGAAAGTGGTGAAGATTAGCACCGAGGCCCGAGTCATCTCAACACACACGGCCTTCATCGCTGTGAACAAGGACCTGAATCGGGCTGTGCAGGGGCCTCTGATCCAGAGGAACATGAGGCCACAAAGTGAGTGTTATTCATTTATTTACCCGGAGGTGAGTCAGTGTCTCCCTTAAGCTGAGGGAATACGAAGCCACTTTGAGGCTTGGAACTTGGTTTCAGGAGTAGGTTTCAAACCCCTGCATGGCACACCAGGGGAGACTTGGGGTTTGATACAACAAAGTTGCCTCAAACTAGGTTTCCTGGAACCAGGTTTTAAGCCACTGTTCCTGAAAAAGTGTCTTTGTGTTCCCTCAGCTTTATATGGCGACACGCCCACCAGCCGGTCAAAGAAACCGTCCAATCCACAGCTGCGATTCCCTGGAAACAAACTCAGCTGGCAGGCGGAGCGTCAATAATTAACATAAAACCCACGACTGAATAATAATCGGAACAGAAACACCTCTCCATGTGCAGGACCTCATGCGTTCCTTAAATAGATCTATTCAGTTGTACTGTTAGGATGACCCAGGGTCTGATGGGAAATGTTGTAGGAACTCACAAAGACAGAGGATCGAATACAGCACTTGAACAGTAATAACATACTGCAAAAAAAACCCAAAAAAAAACAAGATAAACAAAACAAATATCCTATACGTAGGCTAGGGCTAAATAACATGGCTTCAGCTACCAGGGGTTAGTTATTTAACAGCACGCAGAGCTCAGACACCACCTTCTCTTTCAACCTCTCTTCCCATACTGATCCAGGCTCTGGCTATATATACCTGAGCCTAGGTATATCCCACCCAGGACTAATCCAAAATATTAACAAATATACTTTAAAATCTTAACAGTGATCTTCTAAAACCCCACACAGCTATAATAAAGAACAGTGTTTATAATCACCTTATCAATCTAACACATATTACCATTGTATAAATATTTATTTTAAAACCAACAAGTGCTTCCCTCCCCATTGCTACAATCCCAGAAACACAAACTACCTAAAATACGGTAAGTACAATTTAGCTGCACCTTGTTTAATGTGAATACGGTAAAACCAAAGACTTAACCGTGCCTCCAACAAACATGGCGACCTCTAGGCATTGCTGCCCCTCACAAACATGGTGACCTCTAGGCATTGTTGCCCCTCACAAACATGGTGACCTCTAGGCATTGCTGCCCCTCACAAACATGGTGACCTCTAGGCATTGCTGCCCCTCACAAACATGGTGACCTCTAGGCTTTGCTGCCCCTCACAAACATGGTGACCTCTAGGCATTGCTGCCTCTCACAAACATGGTGACCTCTAGGCATTGCTGCCTCTCACAAACATGGCGCAGCTCAGAAAAAACTAAAAACTTTTAACAAAGTTTGCCATTAAAAGTATAAACTGAGAAGTTTGGTAGTAGTTTTAATACAGTAATTTTGTTTCTTTACTACTTTCATGCCATCCACGTATCTCTCTGAACATGCGCACCTGTCCAGGGAGATAACAGCATTCAGCCTTTAGTAGCTTCTTTTTAACCACGTCTGGTATTTATTAAATCAGTTAGGTATTTATTTATTTATTTATTTTTCTCCCACAGGTTTCCACTGGCAGAGCACCCTCGGGACAACACATTTATTTATTTGGTCTTACAGGCTACTGTTATGCTATGCGTCTTAGTATATCAGAGTTTCCTTATTACAGTTATTTTTTTTAAACTTCACAGCAAGCATTTATTTGTGTTTGCCGTGTTTATTCTGGGATGGGACATGCACCATCACATGTACCTTCCCTGACTTCAGAGGTCTCTGCAGTTCATTCAAAGAGGGTTTGAAGCAGTCGCTATTGAACCCCTTGAATTGCAGGTCGATGCTTTTCATCTGAAAAGGAGCAGTTTTGTCTCAAGCTCTTTGCTGTCGTTTGAACCAGTTCTCTCTCTCTGCTGTCTTTTCAGTGATGCAGTACTCCACAATGAAGCGGATGAAGATGTCTAGTTGTGCCTTTGGCACTCCTCTAGGTATCCAACCAAGGTTAATGCAGCAGTGTATGATGTCTTCTCCAGGTATCCAACGAAGGTTAATGCAGCAAGGTATGATGTCTTCTCGAGGTATCCAACCAAGGTTAATGCAGCAGTGTATGATGTCTTCTCCAGGTATCCAACCAAGGTTAATGCAGCAGTGTATGATGTCTTCTCCAGGTATGCAACGAAGGTTAATGCAGAACTGTACGATGTCTGCAGGTATCCCACTAATGGCATTGCCGCAGTTTACGGGGGTACCTAATACTGCTGTCAATCAGTGTGGTGAAACTGGGCCAGGTAAGTGAAAGAGTTTATTCTTTGTCTTTTTGTTTCTCTTTCAATTTTCTGTCTTGTACATTCTCTACATATCTATCTTTCTTTCTTTCTTCCTTTCATTTTTAAAAATTCTTTTTTTCTCTTTTTTCTTTCTTTCCTTTTCTCCTTTCTTTCTCATCGATGGTCTGAATCGACTCCTCTTTTATACATTTTCTTATATTCTTTTTACACCTGATTCCCTCTATCTATATTCTATCTAAATTCCCTCTATCCTTCTTTTTTCCTTTCTTTTTGTCTCTCTTTTTTCTTTCTTGGTCCTGCTCTCTATCTTTGTCTTTCTGTTTTCTTGTGCATTCTCTAAATTTATTTTTCATTCTTTCTCTTTCTTTTTTTCTTTCTCGACTCTTTGTTTTATAAATGTTCTTATATGCCTTTTACACCTGATTCCCCTGTAACTTAAATAAAACCAACGTGAACAAGATTCTGCTAGCAGAGTGTTTGGGATGGTATATCAGACGCCCTTTAGAAACGTATCAAACTGCTTTTTAGTTGGGTTTCGGATCTTTTTTGTGTTTGACTTTCTGCAGTATTTCAGGTATAAGAAGTCCCTCCATGTTGGTATTGTGTTGAGTTCTGATCTGTGACAGTGCTGAGCTGTCTGGACATGTCTACCTCATTTCTTGATGCTTTTTCTTTTCTTTATAGATAAAGAGGACCCCATGCTAACGCTGATCTCCCTGCAGAAAGCTGATGGCTCCTGGGAGCTCAACGAATCACTCGTTTCTGTGTTTGAGAAGGAAGAGCAAGAAGCCATCAGCAAAATGCCAGCCGAGGTAATTAACTAGTGAATGGAAATGTACCTGTTAGCACATCCGTTCGCTATGTAGGTCTTAAGTGTGCAGTTTTGAAAGAAACCCATTTTGTAGCAAACATGGGCTATCGTTTTAAAACCTGACCTCTGGCACTTGTTTAGGTTAAAGAAAGTTCCCATGCCTTATTCTCTGGAGATCGGTTACACTTGCACTTCCTGGGTCATTTCACCTCAGCAGTGTCTTCCGGGTCAAAGCATGTTCTTATGTTCTTATGTCAGCCAGTCAGGGAAGCCATTGAAGGGGTGGGGAGTTGCATAAGTGCATGGCAAATAATGAAACAATTGTAGCAAATTAAACAGGTAAAATAATATAATGGTTAGAAAATAAATATTAGGGAAATATAGATGATTCCAAGTGTGTGAAGTGTCTCCTTCCCTCTGTCCTAACCCTATCTCCACTTAGTCTCCATCTGTGTCCTCTATCCTGATTTCTGTGCTGTGCTTCAAGTCCTGCCCTGTCCCCCAATCCTGTTTCTGTAAAATTTCAAGTGTTGCTCAACTGGAATCTCTGCCTTGACATGCACTTTATAAGCACTGCTGTTTCAGTGCAGTTACTTCCCCTGTTGTGTGTGCAGGTGAGTGACAGGGCCGTGTGGGCGACGGTGCTGGCGTTGCTATGGCTACATGGCTTCAAGGCGGAGCTAAAGGAGGAGTGGGAGTTCCTGGCAATGAAAGCGCTCTCCTGGGTCAAAGCACAAGCAGGTAAAGAACTAACTACCTGACAGTGAAGCAGCAACCAGGCCCTGCTCGCTAAACACTGAACTACCTACCTGACAGTGAAGCAACAACCAGGCCCTGCTCGCTAAACACTGAACTAACTACCTGACAGTGAAGCAACAACCAGGCCCTGCTCGCTAAACACTTCAGTCTGTCTCATCTATATATGTCTCATCTATGTATCTATTTTAAATCTGGCCAGGATCCTGCTTTTATAATTGTTTTCTGTCGATTGTTTGAATGGTTTGTTTCATTTTATTATTATTTTTTTTTGTTTTAATGTTATTTCTTGCTGCCTTCTGTTGCCGAGATCCCCTTGTAAACGAGATGTATATCTCAAGGGCTCTATCCTGGTTAAATTCAATACATTTCAGATGTGGACCTGACTGACCAGGTGCCTGGTGAGCTCAGGCGGGCACCTGCTGGGATGGCCTTTGTCCTCCAGAGGCCTGCACTGTAGCTCTCTGATTTCGAGTTCCTGGGTGTAAGGGGGTGACTGGCTTGGGGATCGGAGGACGCCCTCTACCCTTCAGTTCTCCTGAGCTGTTGTGGGGATTTGCTGCAATGAGGGAATGTAACTGGACCTACTAAATTGGAGAGAAAATCAGGGGGTAAAATAATTGGGCACTAAATGTATTAAAGAAGTTTGAGATTTACAAAACCAGCATCTCTGACTGTGTCTGTTAGAGCAGGGGTCCTCAAAGCTTTTGGACTGCGTCCCCTTCCTCTTGTCTGTGGTACATGATTCCCTCTTATTGTAATAAGAGCAGACTTACCACTGCAGTAACAGTTTACTGATTGAGTCATCCAATAATATGCAAGCTTCAATGAAAGGCACCAGTCAGATGCACAGCGCCATCTAGAGACTTTGACATGCCAGGAGGTGTCGGCAGTAAGGTTTGCTTCAAGTTAATATATATAGGTGAAGATTTTACTGAACCTTCTCACGCCCCCCCAGGATACATTCTGCGCCCCCCAGTTTGAGAACCACTGTCTCGGTGTATTCTACTCTATAAAACTACGTGAACTGCCACAGATGAAAGCAAGAGCTGAAATGTTTGCCATTGCTTCCCTGTTAATCCCCGCTGTGTGTTTCAGGGGCCAGTTTGAAGCTGTGTCTGGAAGCAGGGAACCGTCTCCTTGGCTGCAAGGTGGAGCCGCAGACACTTGATCTGTGACGGTCCAGACCTCAAAGAGTCTCAATCAGCCTTCTATACCCACTGCAGCAAGCCAGCTCCTGCTTTGAGCAGCACACTGAATATTTAGCTGTGTAGAAATGCTATATCTGATCACTCAAATAGCCTCAATCAGCCTTCTATCTAGCGACCCACTCCACTTGTTCAGAAACAGCAATTGTACTGGAGTGGAGGTCTGTGGGTAGAAAAATGTTTGATTTTTAGTGCAATAACATTATACTAACATACAGCGCCTTTTCATTCAGTCCTTCTGTTTTATTTTCATATGTTACTGATAATGGCTTATCTAAATATTTTCTGAATGTTTCTTATGCTTGAACGTTTCACGTTATGAATAACAAAATTACTTTTATGCATTTGAGAATTTCTTGAAAATAGACCAGGAATTACTGCATTTAACTAGAAATCTCTTGAAATTTCTATCAGTTTTGTGGAAGTTATTTTGTGTTGCTTATATTACTGTTTCAAAGCAATGCTGTAAATGAAGACGGTACTGAGGTTACTAAGCCTTTAAGTAAATCTTATTCTCAAAACAACATACCAAAACCCTTACTGTGTTGCTCCTTTTACCAGACGTCTTTATTTTCACTCAGTCAAAGCCACTTCCTTCCTGTGTTACATGCATTAGGGTCCCACTGGAGCATTGTGTTCTGCTGCACACAGAGTAGGAACCTGGTGGTTGGGTCCTTTTGTGTGTAAACACAGGAAGGAGTGTTACAGTCTGGTGTTGTGACATGACTAGAGGCAGTCCAAATCTGTGGATAAAGGATGTCCTTTGCAGGCTCCCGCGGAATGCTCAGTCTTCATAAACAGACTGCTAAAGTGACCTGGAATATAGAACTTAGCTGGTCGGGTCTAATTTTGTTAAATGAACAGATGTTTTATCTCCTTTTGAAAAGTAGGATTCAATTAAAGGCTGGAGTTGAGGCTTTGAAAATGTGGCCCAATAAGAAGCCTCATGTGATGTGATGTTTTTGTTTGACAGTTTCTAAAGATTTTACTGACAGAAATGCTTGCTATATTAAAATGGAAGTACTTAACCCATACATTGTTTGATATGATTATGTTCACTTTATTACCATTTTTAGAAGCCATTATTAATACAAATACTAAACACATAAGATGCTTCGCAGAACACTCCGCAGATATCTACTGAAACTTTCTCCAGTTATTTGCATATTGTCCCACATATTTCTCCAGTTATTTGCATATTGTCCCACATATTTCTCCAGTTATTTGCATATTTTCGCACATATTTTCCCACAGTTATTTGCATATTTTCGCACATATTTCTCCACAGTTATTTGCATATTTTGATGAGGAGGACCTTGTCTCTTTAAGCTTTGATAATTGCATCCACACAATTGGCACGATGTCCTGGATTGCTGAGCAGGTATTCCTACTTGGGTTTAAAAAATAAAGATGAAAATGTGATAATGAAGTTAAGCGTGACTCTGTCCGATACGTGTGTTTGTCAGTGTGAATGCGTCTGGTATTTTCAACCACAGGAAAGGTTTGCAAAAAGGAGACTGAACTACTCCCTCATATCTACCCAGCACTAGAGGGAGCACCCTTTCTCTTAGGGGGGTGAGGGAGGGAACAGCTTGGTCTCTATGCCTGAGGTCTTCCCTGGACTAGGCTGCTGAACTGCTCCCTCGACTGTAATGTTGTTCTATTGTAAAGATGGTCCTTTGATTATTGTTTTCAAAGTTTAGTAAGACTGGAAGTAAGACTAATGGGTCTGAAGCTGTAAAGATCGAATATAATTGTGTTATATTCTGCTTTACTTCCTCGGTTCATTTCACCCCAGCAGTGTTTTATGAGTCAAAGCATGTTATTGGCTGAAAGCATGTCAGTCAATTGGTGAAGCCTCTGATTGGCTATTGACAAGAACGAGAAAACAACGTGAGACTGACGGTGGGATTGAAGGACAGTTCTGTTGGGCGGATTTGCTGCGGTGAGGGAAAACAATTGCACATTTTAAATTGAAAGTAAATGATAACGCACATGACATTTATAAAAAAAAAAACTAAAAAAAATTCTGGTGGAACATAGCCCCAGAAGTTAAGATAATATAAAGCAAATAAGGGAGGGGGGTTTCCGTTGCACTGCAGTGACTGAACCTGTCTGATATAACGCGGCACACCCGTGCAAATACAACATTGGAAAAAGTATTAACAATATCGTGCTGTTTAAAATACTATGTAAATACTGCAACGCCAGCTCTCCTGTGTCTCTATAGACAGCAACAGAATGCACTAAACTGGAAACACGGCATTGTAATCTGCAGTGTCAATAATTGCGCATACATTCATTGTAATCAGCAGTCATGAAGTATACAGACGAGGAAGACTCTATACTCAACATAGTCTATCAAATCAAACGGATTTTCAAAGTTACCATTATAAAGGTAATAAATAGAAGGTATCAAAATTCATATTTTTGAAAATTGCGTTATTAGTCAGTATAGATACACGTTTTCAAAAGCACCCCCCAACCCCCCAAACAGTAGTTTTAAACAAACAAAAACCCTGTGGTGATACCCTGTGGTGCAAAATGAGTCATAACAGGAGTTGCTGACATTAACAATAGGACGAACGAATAAGCGTGGTTTATTCCGTACTAACCAATGGACAGCGGGTTCAAAGGGGCATTTTTTCTGGGCAAACTGGCAAGTTGCGGGAAATGGAAGAGACATTTTGAAATCCCGTGGGTGCTTCTTAGTGTTTATTAACACGCAGCTGCTGAAAAGACATATGAAGGTAAGAAACTGAAAGTACGCAGTATTTTGGGGACAGGAAAAGACCTCCCAAAATCTACAAGAAACGCTTGCTGGGTCAGACTATATATTTTTTTTTACTAAGTTTGAAACTTAAAACTGCGTCAATGCTTTCATTCATGCGTGCTGCTCTCGTACAAAGCGTCTATTGATGCGCATTTAGAATTTACTGCACGGTTTTCTTTTTGTGTTAAATTCCTGCATGCATATTTTTTGCACTAAACTGTATTCGTACATCTGTACATGCTGGGTTAGACCTACAGTCAATTGTCAGTGGTCTGGGTGGAGCCACGGTGCGCATTTTCCTATGCGCAAGGGGCAGTGTTAGACTGGAGGGTGGACGCACTATTTTGGTGTTAATCGTGTTTTATTTCGTGTGTTAAATATTTTGTTATTAGATATTAGAATATTGAAAGTTTCGGGGAAGATTCTTGCTGGCATGCCATGCAGCAATAATAATATTTCTTCAACTGGATGTATGCTATATTGTGGTTATTTTGAGGTCTTGAAAGAGTCTTGACAAAGGACTTGACTTGAGATGTCCTGCAGTGTGTTGATGTCATGCTTTCTATTTTGTGGACGAACTATCTTTGTTCTCCAGTTTTAAATTATTGTCTAATCCTAAAAAAAATGTAAATATTCTACCAGACATTTAGTGTATGCAAAATACAATTTATTTTAAATGTTTAAACAATTTCTTGGGGGACCAGGAGATGTGAATAGTCAGATTATTTTCCCAAATGTTTTCATGTGGTGGGTACATCCTGCATTTAAAAACATGTTCATGCAGGATTGCACCGATAGCCTTGCAGCCAAATAATGTTTCTCAAGAAGAGGCAAGGTTAGCCCTCCTAGTTTAGAGAGGGGAGTCTCCTTTTCTTTATTCTGGGCTGGAAACCTTCCATAGACAATCTACCCAACAGTGACAGCATATGCTCCACTATTAATTCAAATTATTATACTGATTATTGGTAGCCTAAAACTTAGTTACATTCTCCACGTAATATCATTATTTAAATGCAAGTAAAGATTTTCCCATCCAACTAACAGCATGATTTTTCATGGACCTGGCTCCCCAGGTAATATCTATAGGTCAATGTCTTCCATCTTTTTAGTTGTAAAATTGACTCCACTGGGGCCTGGGGTCGCAAAACCCCTTGCGGGTAGGAAAATGTGCACCATTGCTCAACATTGGTTAAACCTACAGAGTCCACTCACTATTTTCTGTCGGAGTCTAACCCTGGCAAGGGGTTTTGGGAAGTGAGGGCCCAGGGGCAAAGCCAAGCTCAGTGCAGTAAATTTTACACCTACAATAATTATTATTGTATTGCCAACAAATTATTAACCTTGTTTTTAGAACCAACCTTTTTATCCTAATAAAACCGTCCCTTTAATGACAGTACGGTGGAATATGAAAATATGGTTTATTTTTGTTAGTTTTTTTTATTTTTCAACAGACAAGATGAGAGACTGTTGTGGGCTTTTGACGTTGAAAAATGAACCAGGTAAGAATATGTACAGTCGTGTGCAAATTTGTTAGAACATGCTTCTGTGGTTCAGCAGTGGGCACATATGTTAGAGCACCCCATTGCTTCTGTAGTTTTTCACACACGCGTACCTATTGTTTCTATATCCCTGATGATAATCCTCACCCCCGAGGTTTTCATGCAGGTAGGTATGTAAAGGATGTCCATGACAAATCTTGGTGTTCTAACAAATGTGCACATTACTGCACGTCTGTATTTCTGTAGGGCAGATAAACAGGATGCATGTACTGTAGTATTAATTAGTGTCGGGTCTGATCGATATATATTTTCACAGTGTGTCTCCCTCTCTCTCTCCCTCTTTCTCCCCCTCCCTCTCCCCTCTCTCTCCCCCTCTCCCCTCCCTCTCCCCCTTCTCTTCCCTCTCCCTCTCTTCCCCTCTCTCTCCATCTCCCTCTCTCTCTCCCCTCCCTCTCCCCCTCTCCCCTCCCTCTCCCTCCCTCTCCCCTCTCTCTCTCCCCTCCCTCTCCCCCTCTCTCTCACAGTGCCTCTGAAGGGGATCTCTGTGCAGTTAAAGGTCCAAGGCTTTGTAGCGGATGTCTGCTCCACTCTCAGCTATGAGAACTCAGAGTCCAGCCCGGTGGAGGCTGTCTTCGTGTTTCCCATGGAGGAGGACTCCTCGGTCTTACGACTTCCACGCCGAGATCGGGGGGGTCAAAATCCAAGCTGAGATCCGAGAGAAACAGGAGGTAGCAACTTCTGGGTTGTGTTACAATTATATTAACCCTAAACTAGCAATGTAAGCTGAACTAAGGACCAGGAGCCTGTAGAACTCAACTCCCATGTTAAAGGACCAGTAGAACTGTTTTTTTAGGGTAATTTCCCTTTGAAGATTGAATATTTTCTATAGGCCATAAAGCCTACAGTACTGATTTTCTCACAATACTTCCAGCTGTAATGTTGTGTTTTGAGGCTTGCAGAGTAGAATGGATTTGTGAAATTGTTCATCCATTGCTCCACTCCTTCTTTTTAGTCTCTCTGTCAGTATTTGGGTGAGGAGCTCCAGTGATGAGTCTCAATTCTTTCTCTCTTTCCAGGCGCGTGACACCTATGACGACGCCTTGAGCAGCGGACAGCAAGCCTTCCTATTGGAGGAGAGCGATGAGAGCCGGGATGTGTTCAGACTGAGCGTGGGCAGTCTGCCTGCGGGACAGAAAGCGACCGTCTGTCTGTCCTATGTGACGGAGCTGGCTGTGGAGGCGGACGGGGCTCTGAGATACTGCCTGCCTGCCATCCTGAACCCCCGATACACCCCTGCTGGTGAGAGCAGGATACACAGGGGATAGACAGCGCTGTGCAAATGTATTAGAACACATCAAGATTTGTCATTTATATCCTTTCTATACCTGCCTGCGTGAAAATGTTGCACCACTTTGTGGTTTAATTAGTCCTGGGGTTCTTGATGTGTTCTAATAAATGTGTACACTACTGTAGATCTGAAGAACCGCTAATCCAGTTGTCATGAAACCTGAATGAAAAAAAAACACAAAAATGAGGTGAGATAATGTTTCTGAATTATCAGGTCTCTGTCTCCCTGTCCTGCAGGCGCTCAGTCCCTGACCACTCCAGTGTCCGGAGCCTCTGGAGGGCCGGTTCCCTATTCGCTGTCTTTCAGTGCCCACCTTGCCTCTCCCAGTGGAGTCGCCCAGGTGAAATCCAACTGCGACCTCACGCCTCTGGAGTATCTCGGAGACGACAAGACCCAGGCCCAGGTAACAGCCCCCCTCCGTCTGGAGTCTCAGTAAGGCACGAACTGAAACGATGTCTACTTGACTTCTCAAATTTCCATGAGCACGGATTGACAATCCGAGCTGATCCGGGTTCTCCCGCATTCCTCCTGAACCCACGTTGATGGTCTACCCGAGTCGAGTTCTTGACGTGTGTTGGCAGTTCTTTCCCAGCATGCCTTGCAGCTAAGGTCACGTTCATTTGTTTACAAAACCGAAAGGATGCATGCTATTGCTTTGTTGTTCAGAAACCAGGGCCAGTGGACACAGTTATAAATAAAGTGGCGATAGACTTAGGACAGAGGGAAGAAGACTCTTCTTCACGCAGAGAGTGGTTAGGGTATGAAATAGGCTATCCAGTCATGTTGAGGCAGAGTCACTTGGATCCTTTAAGACCCAATTTGATAAAGTTCTGAGATCAATCAGCTACTAGGAACCGGACAAGCATAGAGGGGCCTTATCTCGTTCATAAATTACCTTGTGTTCTAAATTAATTTTCTAATGGTAAAACGTTTATAATCTTATCTCAGAAACTGCAAAGAAGTTGATAGAAACACTCTCTCTCTCTCTCTCTCTCTCTCTCTCTCTCTCTCTCTGTCTGTCTGTCTGTCTGTCTGTCTCTCTCTGTCTCTCAGGTCTCTCTGTCTCCAGGTCACAAGTTTGATCGGGATGTGGAGCTGCTGGTTTACTACAGCCACCCCCACCAGCCCACCGCTATTGTGGAGGGGGGGCTAGCCTCGGCCACGCCTGGTAAGGAATGATGCTTTAATAATATAGGATGGATAACTTTAAACATGTCCACCAAGAGCCTTATGCTAAACTGTACTTTCGACACGTGTACACTGAGTGTAGACTTAAAGATGCAATAAGTCTTAGAAAGACAAAGTTAACCCTAGCTACTACTTTAGAAGCAGCACAGAAACCAGGACCAGAGGAACACAGTTAGAAATGAAGTGGAGACTTGGTACACAGTGTAGGAGACACTTCTTTACACAGAGGGAGGTTATGGGATCCTTCAAGACCCGAACTGTTCCTTTAAATAGATGTAGCTAGCAAAACAATTTAATAAATTGTCATTAAATGTGGAGTTTTGAAAGAAACACAATGTAGCACTGTGACAGGGTACACCCCGCCCCTGTGTTGATTTTGTATTGTTATTATTGTAATGTTTGTGTTTGTTTAAAATTGGAGTGGAGACTTGGTACACAGTGTAGGAGACACTTCTTTACACAGAGGGAGGTTATGGGATCCTTCAAGACCCGAACTGTTCCTTTAAAATAGATGTAGCTAGCAAAACAATTTAATAAATTGTCATTAAATGTGGAGTTTTGAAAGAAACACAATGTAGCACTGTGACAGGGTACACCCCGCCCCTGTGTTGATTTTGTATTGTTATTATTGTAATGTTTTGTGTTTGTTTAAAATGAGGATTTCTTCTTATTGTTTGACCACATGGATGGGGTTACAGCTCCCCATCCAGCTCAGCTCGTGAGAATGCGTGGTCAGCACAGAATGATTTATTGACAAATTGGCCGAGAAACCCTGTGCAGAATGTGGTCCAGGGATAAACTAGGTAATTGATGGCCAGTTAATCCATAAGACACAATATAAAAACCAGCATGCCTTTTGGTTTTGTAAAAGTCTTTTGTTTTTGTTTAAATATTTCATTTGATGTAATAAAGAAAAAAGAGCGTTTTTGTAACCTCTTTACCATCCTTGACAGTCACAAGCACACCTGTATTTTCATTTTAAAACATGATATCTGGTACTACACTAGGCTAAAGAAAGCTCTCGGTTTCTATGCCTTATTCTCGGGTCATTAGCTTCCACTTGCACTTCCTGGGTGGTTTCACTTCGGCAGTGTCTTCTGAGTCAACACGCTACTGGCTGAAAGCATGTCAGTCAATAGGGGGAAGCAGTTGATTGGTTATTGAATTTAAAAAAGCCATTGAAGGGGTCAGGAAAATGTTACCCTCCAGGTAAAGTGACCCAGGAAGTGGAAGACAATCTCAAAAGCATGGCTTGCAAACAGGGATTTCATTAACGCAGAGTAGTACAGATTTTTTAAAATGAAAATCAGGCGTTTTTTAAACATGTGTTTCTTTCAAAACTGCCCATTTGAGACTTTTGGTTCAAATGGTGAGAAAGGGTGATGAGCTAGATAGTGTAAATGAAACAAAGAGGTGGTTCAGGCAAGGAACTCACTTTAACCTTACATCAAGTTACGTAATCATCAAGCCTGTTTTAGGCGCTTCCAATAGCAGATCAAATCGTCAGTCAAATAACTGGAATCTTATTCGTCTATCAATACACGTTCAGTGATCGTCAAGGAAAGGATGTTTATCTTACCTCAATCCATTACCTCCCCACTGTGCTCCAGAGTTCACCTCCTCCTCTCCAGACTCCATCTGCTTTTTGGTTTCGTCTAACGGGGGAGGGCAGCTATCCTGCCCCCCTGCCCATGGCTTCTCTACTGTCAGCCTCTCCACTTATCTCCTAGCTAATTTATGGGCAGGGGTATCTCTCTGGCCTAACCTTTCGAATGTAGTGTAAAATATGTAGAATGCAGTAGTGTTGGCTAGTCTGTTATAATAAATAATTTATCGCATGAATTTCCCGACTGAACTGTAGGTGTCCCCATGCAATGTGTGGGAATTTGAGAGAGAGGGGTGAATGGATTGGTCACTCTAAAAGTACATACCATTTTGTGATGCTTGATTAGGCTTTGGTACTTCCTGTAAGCTGTCCTTGATTTTTCTGTTGGTCGATTTGATGTTTTTGACTCTTTTGCTTTTGAGGCTCATTGATGGGGGACCCGCTGGTGATGGTCAGTCTGTACCCAGAATTCCCTGCGGCTGCGTCAACGCCCCAGTCCAGCTGTGGAGAGTTCATCTTCCTGGTGGATCGCTCGGGCAGTATGGACTGTCCAATGAGCAACATGGAGTCGGGGCCAATGCGCATTGAGAGTGCCCGGGTACGGACAGGGTTGGGTTTCATATTCAGTGATATAGAAACAATAGGCACTCATGTGAAAATGTTAGTCCACTTTGTGCTTCAGTTAGGCATCTTAAACAACTTCTAAAAAGTCTCATGCATTTTACCGTTTGTGACCTGTGTGTTTCTTTTCTCTTGCATGGCCTATTAAAGTCATCAATGAAATCAGACAATCACTGATTTTCCTATTTTGACAATTCCCCCCCGATTTTCAGTGACCGTGGTTTGCTTTCATATGTCCAATGGTGTGTTCTAATACATGTGCACGCTGCTGTGTGTTCCTGACATGCGCGTTCAATCTGGTGTCTGCTCTGCAGGACACTCTGCTGCTTCTCCTCAAGAGCCTGCCCCTGGGCTGTTTCTTCAATATCTACGGCTTCGGGTCGCACTTCGAGGCGTTCTTCCCGTGAGTACTGCAGCAAATCGGCCAGCTTCCTGATCCAAAAATCCATTTAGGAGAA
>NW_026707264.1:0-31123 GCF_902713425.1 Acipenser ruthenus | reverse complement strand
AACGACCTTAAATGGGGTTTCGTTTACATTTGGCGAAAAAACGTCCCGTTCAGGTTTTTTTTTTTTTTTTTTTTGAATTAATATTTAAATAACCACAGGTGGTATCAATTGAATCAAGGTATGCCTGGAAAGGTATTACTGCGAGCTACAAAACAAGACCTTTAGCACGGAAACGAGTGTGACCCTAACCCTAACCCCGAGTCGCACTAGTTTTGATGGGCCACAGCTGGAGCTGCGTGCCTGCAACGGAGAGTGGGAGAGCTGGAGACGAGTGGGAGAGCTTGGGAGTGGGACGGCACTTGCATCCCAGTCGGATGCTGGGCTTTGGGACGCTCCGTCCTTTTTCACCGGCCATGGATGCGGCCAGGGCAGGGGGATGGATGCCTGGGACACGAGCCCAGTGCGGGGAGCTGCACGGCGGTTCGCCGGGGCCCCGCGTCCCGGGTGAACAGCGATTAATACGAAACGCCAGGTGCTATCGTTTCAGGTAGGGCATTCATTAATTCATTAATTAAATGCACGTCCCCCCCCCCCGGGGTGCACGAGTGTTCTGAGCTCGGGCTGAACACTTGCTCGTCCCCCCCGCCCCCGGTGGAGCTGCACGCGGAACAGCGATGAATTAATTAAATGCACGTCCCGTGTTCCCCCCGGGAGCACGGGCGTTATGGGTCCGGGGCGGCGGGAGCTGTCCCCGGGGCCGTGGAACCCTGCCCGGGCAAGTGGGAGCAGAGGGCCGGGCTGCACTTCCGCGAGCTCGGGCTGAACACCTGCACAAGCGCCGCTGCGGAGACCCGTTCGAAGCAGCCCCCGCCGGAGGCCAGCGAAAATAGCCGAGAGTTAAGCCCCCCCTCCCCGCCGTGGCTTCGGCAGCATCGCGCGCTTCAAGACGGACGGGGCTCTGGTCACGTCACAATCAATTCACATGACCAGAGGCCCGTCCGACGTGACGTGGCCGAAGTCTGCCGAAGACACGGCGGGGAGGGGCTTAACTCTCGGCTATTTTCGGACTCGGCGAGAAGGCAGCAGCGGGACGCTCCGTTCACGGCTCACTCCCCGCGGTCCCCGCTGACCGATCGGAGCGGGTTTTAGCGCTCCAGGCAGTCGGATACTTTAGCGCCTCAGCAGCGGGGGCGACGACCTCTAACATTCCCCGGGGAGCTGCCCGAGTGTAAGGCCGGGACCCCCGTCTGCTGGGGGGAAAAAATACCTGCACGTCCCCCCCCCCCGTGTGCACGGGTGGTTATGAGCTCGGGCTGAACACCTGCTCGTCCCCCCCGCCCCCGGGGAGCTGCACGGCGGAACAGCGATTCATTAATTAATTAAATGCACGCCCCCCCCGGGTGCACAGGTGTTACGAGGCCGTGTTGCAGTTCCGCGAGCTCGGGGGAACACCTGCACAAGCGCTGCGGAGGCCCCCCTGTCCTTAACCCTTTCACACCTGGTGTCCATTACCATGTACATCACCTGTTTGAGCGTTTTTTCGATAGTTCTAAAAACACCTGCAGTGTTTTTAGAAGAATTCCTACAGAAATCTGATTTTTTTTTGTAGCAATTCAAATAAGAGTAACAGCATTTGCGTTGGGTCCCCGATGTCATAAATATTTTCACCAGTAGATGGCAGCAGCCCCTAAGAAGTGGAGTCGATAACCATTCAAATACTTGAAAAAGTACATTTCGAAGAGTTTTGATTCCAATTTTGGCAGGCTCTCAAAGAATCAGCGAATGCGGTAGGGGGCTGAAAATTGCTACAGAGTACCTGTAGGACATGCAGATAAGTGGTGGAAAAGCACAGGTTGCTGGGCCTTTCGGTTCCCACGCTGCCCCTGTCCTTCAATGCCACTTCAAAGTGCACTGCAGGCCCCTTGAAAAAGTACATTTGGAAGAGTTTTGAAGCCGTGCAAGCAGGTAGAAACACCATTCCAAGGGCTGTAGTATCAGACTAACAGCCTGTAACTGAGCCCAGGGTTTTTAGAGCGATTCCTACAAAATTCAGCTTTTTTCCCATTCAACTAAGGCGACCGCTGCTTTAAGCCTATGGGGCATTTGGAACAGCTTTGGCAGGCTCTCAAAGAATCAGCGAATGTGGTAGGGGGGCTGAAAATTGCTACAGAGTACCTGTAGGACATGCAGATAAGTGGTGGGAAAGCACAGGTTGCTGGGCCTTTCGGTTCCCACGCTGCCCCTGTCCTTCAATGCCACTTCAAAGTGCACTGCAGGCCCCTTGAAAAAGTACATTTGGAAGAGTTTTGAAGCCGTGCAAGCAGGTAGAAACACCATTCCAAGGGCTGTAGTATCAGACTAACAGCCTGTAACTGAGCCCAGGGTTTTTAGAGCGATTCCTGCACAATTCAGCTTTTTTCCCATTCAACTAAGGCGACCGCTGCTTTAAGCCTATGGGGCATTTGGAACAGCTTTGGCAGGCTCTCAAAGAATCAGCGAATGTGGTAGGGGGCTGAAAATTGCTACAGAGTACCTGTATTATATGCAGATAATAAATGTAGAAGCACAGGTTTATGGGGCTTTTGGTGAAATGCAGCAGCTTGCCTTAGATTGACTCATACCGAGAGATTGCAGCACATTTGATCAGAACCTTTTTAAGTGGTTCTCGGCTGTGCGACCAGATAGAAGCTCCATTTAAATGGCTGTAGTATCAGAGAATTAGTCCTCTAACAGGATTCAGTGGCCTTGTAATGAATCCTGCAAAAACCGATTGATAAGAAAAAAAATAAAAAGATTACTGGCAGATGCAAATTCACTTCTTTTTTTTTTTTTTTTATTATTTCTCTGGAACAGTAAGGGCTAGAGAAACCATTCAAACAGTTCCTGTATCAGGGTAGTAGGTAGCAATTGTGTACCAAATTTGAGACCAATCCGTTGAAAAACAGAGTTTTTATTCAAAAAAAGCAATTGTGTTTTGTGGATTTCAATGTTAGCCTATGGGATTCTCGTCAAGTTGCGGGGTTGGTGTAAAATTCGTATTTTCCCTATAAATACGAAACGCGGGTGCTATCGTTTCAGGTAGGGCATTGTTATACAGATAAGGGTGTCATCTACACAACGAGACCGTTCCTGGGTTGTAATTCCACACCTGCGCTAAATGGGAACGTGTTATTGTGTCTGTTTTTCCGTTTTTGGTGAAAACGCCTATACGTTTCAATGGGAATCGCATTAAAATTAATATTTCAAGAACCCCTGGTGCTACCACCTCATACGAGGTATCGTTGGATAGGTATGATTGCAAGCTACAAAACAACACCGCGCTCGAGTTTTTATTCGACTGCTACACTAAAGAACGACCTTAAATGGGTTTCGTTTACATTTGGCGAAAAAAACGTCCCGTTCAGGTTTTTTTTTTTTTTTTTTTTGAATTAATATTTAAATAACCACAGGTGGTATCAATTGAATCAAGGTATGCCTGGAAAGGTATTACTGCGAGCTACAAAACAAGACCTTTAGCACGGAAACGAGTGTGACCCTAACCCTAACCCCGAGTCGCACTAGTTTTGATGGGCCACAGCTGGAGCTGCGTGCCTGCAACGGAGAGTGGGAGAGCTGGAGACGAGTGGGAGAGCTTGGGAGTGGGACGGCACTTGCATCCCAGTCGGATGCTGGGCTTTGGGACGCTCCGTCCTTTTCACCGGCCATGGATGCGGCCAGGGCAGGGGGATGGATGCCTGGGACACGAGCCCAGTGCGGGGAGCTGCACGGCGGTTCGCCGGGGCCCCGCGTCCCGGGTGAACAGCGATTAATACGAAACGCCAGGTGCTATCGTTTCAGGTAGGGCATTCATTAATTCATTAATTAAATGCACGTCCCCCCCCCCCGGGTTGCACGAGTGTTCTGAGCTCGGGCTGAACACTTGCTCGTCCCCCCCGCCCCCGGTGGAGCTGCACGGCGGAACAGCGATGAATTAATTAAATGCACGTCCCGTGTTCCCCCCGGGAGCACGGGCGTTATGGGTCCGGGGCGGGCGGGGAGCTGTCCCCGGGGCCGTGGAACCCTGCCCGGGCAAGTGGGAGCAGAGGCCGGGCTGCACTTCCGCGAGCTCGGGTCTGAACACCTGCACAAGCGCCGCTGCGGAGACCCGTTCGAAGCAGCCCCGCCGGAGGCCAGCGAAAATAGCCGAGAGTTAAGCCCCCCCCTCCCCGCCGTGGCTTCGGCAGCATCGCGCCGCTTCAAGACGGACGGGGGCTCTGGTCACGTCACAATCAATTCACATGACAGAGGCCCGTCCGACGTGACGTGGCCGAAGTCTGCCGAAGACACGGCGGGGAGGGGCTTAACTCTCGGCTATTTTCGGGACTCGGCGAGAAGGCAGCAGCGGGACGCTCCGTTCACGGCTCACTCCCCGCGGTCCCCGCTGACCGATCGGAGCCGGTTTTAGCGCTCCAGGCAGTCGGATACTTTAGCGCCTCAGCAGCGGGGGGCGACGACCTCTAACATTCCCGGGGAGCTGCCCGAGTGTAAGGCCGGGACCCCCGTCTGCTGGGGGGAAAAAATACCTGCACGTCCCCCCCCCCCGTGTGCACGGGTGTTATGAGCTCGGGCTGAACACCTGCTCGTCCCCCCCGCCCCCGGGGAGCTGCACGGCGGAACAGCGATTCATTAATTAATTAAATGCACGCCCCCCCCGGGTGCACAGGTGTTACGAGGCCGTGTTGCAGTTCCGCGAGCTCGGGGGAACACCTGCACAAGCGCTGCGGAGGCCCCCCTGTCCTTAACCCTTTCACACCTGGTGTCCATTACCATGTACATCACCTGTTTGAGCGTTTTTCGATAGTTCTAAAAACACCTGCAGTGTTTTTAGAAGAATTCCTACAGAAATCTGATTTTTTTTTGTAGCAATTCAAATAAGAGTAACAGCATTTGCGTTGGGTCCCCGATGTCATAAATATTTTCCACCAGTAGATGGCAGCAGCCCCTAAGAAGTGGAGTCGATAACCATTCAAATACTTGAAAAAGTACATTTCGAAGAGTTTTGATTCCAATTTTGGCAGGCTCTCAAAGAATCAGCGAATGCGGTAGGGGGCTGAAAATTGCTACAGAGTACCTGTAGGACATGCAGATAAGTGGTGGGAAAAGCACAGGTTGCTGGGCCTTTCGGTTCCCACGCTGCCCCTGTCCTTCAATGCCACTTCAAAGTGCACTGCAGGCCCCTTGAAAAAGTACATTTGGAAGAGTTTTGAAGGCCGTGCAAGCAGGTAGAAACACCATTCCAAGGGCTGTAGTATCAGACTAACAGCCTGTAACTGAGCCCAGGGTTTTTTAGAGCGATTCCTACAAAATTCAGCTTTTTTCCCATTCAACTAAGGCGACCGCTGCTTTAAGCCTATGGGGCATTTGGAACAGCTTTGGCAGGCTCTCAAAGAATCAGCGAATGTGGTAGGGGGCTGAAAATTGCTACAGAGTACCTGTAGGACATGCAGATAAGTGGTGGGAAAGCACAGGTTGCTGGGCCTTTCGGTTCCCACGCTGCCCCTGTCCTTCAATGCCACTTCAAAGTGCACTGCAGGCCCCTTGAAAAAGTACATTTGGAAGAGTTTTGAAGCCGTGCAAGCAGGTAGAAACACCATTCCAAGGGCTGTAGTATCAGACTAACAGCCTGTAACTGAGCCAGGGTTTTTAGAGCGATTCCTGCACAATTCAGCTTTTTTCCCATTCAACTAAGGCGACCGCTGCTTTAAGCCTATGGGGCATTTGGAACAGCTTTGGCAGGCTCTCAAAGAATCAGCGAATGTGGTAGGGGGCTGAAAATTGCTACAGAGTACCTGTATTATATGCAGATAATAAATGTAGAAGCACAGGTTTATGGGGCTTTTGGTTGAAATGCAGCAGCTTGCCTTAGATTGACTCATACCGAGAGATTGCAGCACATTTGATCAGAACCTTTTTAAGTGGTTCTCGGCTGTGCGACCAGATAGAAGCTCCATTTAAATGGCTGTAGTATCAGAGAATTAGTCTCTAACAGGATTCAGTGGCCTTGTAATGAATCCTGCAAAAACCGATTGATAAGAAAAAAAATAAAAAGATTACTGGCAGATGCAAATTCACTTCTTTTTTTTTTTTTTTTTATTATTTCTCTGGAACAGTAAGGGCTAGAGAAACCATTCAAACAGTTCCTGTATCAGGGTAGTAGGTAGCAATTGTGTACCAAATTTGAGACCAATCCGTTGAAAAACAGAGTTTTTATTCAAAAAAAGCAATTGTGTTTTGTGGATTTCAATGTTAGCCTATGGGATTCTCGTCAAGTTGCGGGTTGGTGTAAAATTCGTATTTTCCCTATAAATACGAAACGCCGGGTGCTATCGTTTCAGGTAGGGCATTGTTATACAGATAAGGGTGTCATCTACACAACGAGACCGTTCCTGGGTTGTAATTCCACACCTGCGCTAAATGGGGAACGTGTTATTGTGTCTGTTTTTCCGTTTTTGGTGAAAACGCCTATACGTTTCAATGGGAATCGCATTAAAATTAATATTTCAAGAACCCCTGGTGCTACCACCTCATACGAGGTATCGTTGGATAGGTATGATTGCAAGCTACAAAACAACACCGCGCTCGAGTTTTTATTCGACTGCTACACTAAAGAACGACCTTAAATGGGTTTCGTTTACATTTGGCGAAAAAACGTCCCGTTCAGGTTTTTTTTTTTTTTTTTTTTTGAATTAATATTTAAATAACCACAGGTGGTATCAATTGAATCAAGGTATGCCTGGAAAGGTATTACTGCGAGCTACAAAACAAGACCTTTAGCACGGAAACGAGTGTGACCCTAACCCTAACCCCGAGTCGCACTAGTTTTGATGGGCCACAGCTGGAGCTGCGTGCCTGCAACGGAGAGTGGGAGAGCTGGAGACGAGTGGGAGAGCTTGGGAGTGGGACGGCACTTGCATCCCAGTCGGATGCTGGGCTTTGGGACGCTCCGTCCTTTTCACCGGCCATGGATGCGGCCAGGGCAGGGGGATGGATGCCTGGGACACGAGCCCAGTGCGGGGAGCTGCACGGCGGTTCGCCGGGGCCCCGCGTCCCGGGTGAACAGCGATTAATACGAAACGCCAGGTGCTATCGTTTCAGGTAGGGCATTCATTAATTCATTAATTAAATGCACGTCCCCCCCCCCCCGGGTGCACGAGTGTTCTGAGCTCGGGCTGAACACTTGCTCGTCCCCCCCGCCCCCGGTGGAGCTGCACGGCGGAACAGCGATGAATTAATTAAATGCACGTCCCGTGTTCCCCCCGGGAGCACGGGCGTTATGGGTCCGGGGCGGCGGGAGCTGTCCCCGGGGCCGTGGAACCCTGCCCGGGCAAGTGGGAGCAGAGGCCGGGCTGCACTTCCGCGAGCTCGGGCTGAACACCTGCACAAGCGCCGCTGCGGAGACCCGTTCGAAGCAGCCCCGCCGGAGGCCAGCGAAAATAGCCGAGAGTTAAGCCCCCCCTCCCCGCCGTGGCTTCGGCAGCATCGCGCCGCTTCAAGACGGACGGGGCTCTGGTCACGTCACAATCAATTCACATGACCAGAGGCCCGTCCGACGTGACGTGGCCGAAGTCTGCCGAAGACACGGCGGGGAGGGGCTTAACTCTCGGCTATTTTCGGACTCGGCGAGAAGGCAGCAGCGGGACGCTCCGTTCACGGCTCACTCCCCGCGGTCCCCGCTGACCGATCGGAGCCGGTTTTAGCGCTCCAGGCAGTCGGATACTTTAGCGCCTCAGCAGCGGGGGCGACGACCTCTAACATTCCCCGGGGAGCTGCCCGAGTGTAAGGCCGGGACCCCCGTCTGCTGGGGGGAAAAAATACCTGCACGTCCCCCCCCCCCCGTGTGCACGGGTGTTATGAGCTCGGGCTGAACACCTGCTCGTCCCCCCCGCCCCCGGGGAGCTGCACGGCGGAACAGCGATTCATTAATTAATTAAATGCACGCCCCCCCCCGGGTGCACAGGTGTTACGAGGCCGTGTTGCAGTTCCGCGAGCTCGGGGGAACACCTGCACAAGCGCTGCGGAGGCCCCCCTGTCCTTAACCCTTTCACACCTGGTGTCCATTACCATGTACATCACCTGTTTGAGCGTTTTTCGATAGTTCTAAAAACACCTGCAGTGTTTTTAGAAGAATTCCTACAGAAATCTGATTTTTTTTTGTAGCAATTCAAATAAGAGTAACAGCATTTGCGTTGGGTCCCCGATGTCATAAATATTTTCCACCAGTAGATGGCAGCAGCCCCTAAGAAGTGGAGTCGATAACCATTCAAATACTTGAAAAAGTACATTTCGAAGAGTTTTGATTCCAATTTTGGCAGGCTCTCAAAGAATCAGCGAATGCGGTAGGGGGCTGAAAATTGCTACAGAGTACCTGTAGGACATGCAGATAAGTGGTGGAAAAGCACAGGTTGCTGGGCCTTTCGGTTCCCACGCTGCCCCTGTCCTTCAATGCCACTTCAAAGTGCACTGCAGGCCCCTTGAAAAAGTACATTTGGAAGAGTTTTGAAGCCGTGCAAGCAGGTAGAAACACCATTCCAAGGGCTGTAGTATCAGACTAACAGCCTGTAACTGAGCCCAGGGTTTTTAGAGCGATTCCTACAAAATTCAGCTTTTTTCCCATTCAACTAAGGCGACCGCTGCTTTAAGCCTATGGGGCATTTGGAACAGCTTTGGCAGGCTCTCAAAGAATCAGCGAATGTGGTAGGGGGCTGAAAATTGCTACAGAGTACCTGTAGGACATGCAGATAAGTGGTGGGAAAGCACAGGTTGCTGGGCCTTTCGGTTCCCACGCTGCCCCTGTCCTTCAATGCCACTTCAAAGTGCACTGCAGGCCCCTTGAAAAAGTACATTTGGAAGAGTTTTGAAGCCGTGCAAGCAGGTAGAAACACCATTCCAAGGGCTGTAGTATCAGACTAACAGCCTGTAACTGAGCCCAGGGTTTTTAGAGCGATTCCTGCACAATTCAGCTTTTTTCCCATTCAACTAAGGCGACCGCTGCTTTAAGCCTATGGGGCATTTGGAACAGCTTTGGCAGGCTCTCAAAGAATCAGCGAATGTGGTAGGGGGCTGAAAATTGCTACAGAGTACCTGTATTATATGCAGATAATAAATGTAGAAGCACAGGTTTATGGGGCTTTTGGTTGAAATGCAGCAGCTTGCCTTAGATTGACTCATACCGAGAGATTGCAGCACATTTGATCAGAACCTTTTTAAGTGGTTCTCGGCTGTGCGACCAGATAGAAGCTCCATTTAAATGGCTGTAGTATCAGAGAATTAGTCTCTAACAGGATTCAGTGGCCTTGTAATGAATCCTGCAAAAACCGATTGATAAGAAAAAAAATAAAAAGATTACTGGCAGATGCAAATTCACTTCTTTTTTTTTTTTTTTTTTATATTTCTCTGGAACAGTAAGGGCTAGAGAAACCATTCAAACAGTTCCTGTATCAGGGTAGTAGGTAGCAATTGTGTACCAAATTTGAGACCAATCCGTTGAAAAACAGAGTTTTTATTCAAAAAAAGCAATTGTGTTTTGTGGATTTCAATGTTAGCCTATGGGATTCTCGTCAAGTTGCGGGTTGGTGTAAAATTCGTATTTTCCCTATAAATACGAAACGCCGGGTGCTATCGTTTCAGGTAGGGCATTGTTATACAGATAAGGGTGTCATCTACACAACGAGACCGTTCCTGGGTTGTAATTCCACACCTGCGCTAAATGGGAACGTGTTATTGTGTCTGTTTTTCCGTTTTTGGTGAAAACGCCTATACGTTTCAATGGGAATCGCATTAAAATTAATATTTCAAGAACCCCTGGTGCTACCACCTCATACGAGGTATCGTTGGATAGGTATGATTGCAAGCTACAAAACAACACCGCGCTCGAGTTTTTATTCGACTGCTACACTAAAGAACGACCTTAAATGGGTTTCGTTTACATTTGGCGAAAAAACGTCCCGTTCAGGTTTTTTTTTTTTTTTTTTTTGAATTAATATTTAAATAACCACAGGTGGTATCAATTGAATCAAGGTATGCCTGGAAAGGTATTACTGCGAGCTACAAAACAAGACCTTTAGCACGGAAACGAGTGTGACCCTAACCCTAACCCCGAGTCGCACTAGTTTTGATGGGCCACAGCTGGAGCTGCGTGCCTGCAACGGAGAGTGGGAGAGCTGGAGACGAGTGGGAGAGCTTGGGAGTGGGACGGCACTTGCATCCCAGTCGGATGCTGGGCTTTGGGACGCTCCGTCCTTTTCACCGGCCATGGATGCGGCCAGGGCAGGGGGATGGATGCCTGGGACACGAGCCCAGTGCGGGGAGCTGCACGGCGGTTCGCCGGGGCCCCGCGTCCCGGGTGAACAGCGATTAATACGAAACGCCAGGTGCTATCGTTTCAGGTAGGGCATTCATTAATTCATTAATTAAATGCACGTCCCCCCCCCCCCGGGTGCACGAGTGTTCTGAGCTCGGGCTGAACACTTGCTCGTCCCCCCCGCCCCCGGTGGAGCTGCACGGCGGAACAGCGATGAATTAATTAAATGCACGTCCCGTGTTCCCCCCGGGAGCACGGGCGTTATGGGTCCGGGGCGGCGGGAGCTGTCCCCGGGGCCGTGGAACCCTGCCCGGGCAAGTGGGAGCAGAGGCCGGGCTGCACTTCCGCGAGCTCGGGCTGAACACCTGCACAAGCGCCGCTGCGGAGACCCGTTCGAAGCAGCCCCGCCGGAGGCCAGCGAAAATAGCCGAGAGTTAAGCCCCCCCTCCCCGCCGTGGCTTCGGCAGCATCGCGCCGCTTCAAGACGGACGGGGCTCTGGTCACGTCACAATCAATTCACATGACCAGAGGCCCGTCCGACGTGACGTGGCCGAAGTCTGCCGAAGACACGGCGGGGAGGGGCTTAACTCTCGGCTATTTTCGGACTCGGCGAGAAGGCAGCAGCGGGACGCTCCGTTCACGGCTCACTCCCCGCGGTCCCCGCTGACCGATCGGAGCCGGTTTTAGCGCTCCAGGCAGTCGGATACTTTAGCGCCTCAGCAGCGGGGGCGACGACCTCTAACATTCCCCGGGGAGCTGCCCGAGTGTAAGGCCGGGACCCCCGTCTGCTGGGGGGAAAAAATACCTGCACGTCCCCCCCCCCCGTGTGCACGGGTGTTATGAGCTCGGGCTGAACACCTGCTCGTCCCCCCCGCCCCCGGGGAGCTGCACGGCGGAACAGCGATTCATTAATTAATTAAATGCACGCCCCCCCCCGGGTGCACAGGTGTTACGAGGCCGTGTTGCAGTTCCGCGAGCTCGGGGGAACACCTGCACAAGCGCTGCGGAGGCCCCCCTGTCCTTAACCCTTTCACACCTGGTGTCCATTACCATGTACATCACCTGTTTGAGCGTTTTTCGATAGTTCTAAAAACACCTGCAGTGTTTTTAGAAGAATTCCTACAGAAATCTGATTTTTTTTTGTAGCAATTCAAATAAGAGTAACAGCATTTGCGTTGGGTCCCCGATGTCATAAATATTTTCCACCAGTAGATGGCAGCAGCCCCTAAGAAGTGGAGTCGATAACCATTCAAATACTTGAAAAAGTACATTTCGAAGAGTTTTGATTCCAATTTTGGCAGGCTCTCAAAGAATCAGCGAATGCGGTAGGGGGCTGAAAATTGCTACAGAGTACCTGTAGGACATGCAGATAAGTGGTGGAAAAGCACAGGTTGCTGGGCCTTTCGGTTCCCACGCTGCCCCTGTCCTTCAATGCCACTTCAAAGTGCACTGCAGGCCCCTTGAAAAAGTACATTTGGAAGAGTTTTGAAGCCGTGCAAGCAGGTAGAAACACCATTCCAAGGGCTGTAGTATCAGACTAACAGCCTGTAACTGAGCCCAGGGTTTTTAGAGCGATTCCTACAAAATTCAGCTTTTTTCCCATTCAACTAAGGCGACCGCTGCTTTAAGCCTATGGGGCATTTGGAACAGCTTTGGCAGGCTCTCAAAGAATCAGCGAATGTGGTAGGGGGCTGAAAATTGCTACAGAGTACCTGTAGGACATGCAGATAAGTGGTGGGAAAGCACAGGTTGCTGGGCCTTTCGGTTCCCACGCTGCCCCTGTCCTTCAATGCCACTTCAAAGTGCACTGCAGGCCCCTTGAAAAAGTACATTTGGAAGAGTTTTGAAGCCGTGCAAGCAGGTAGAAACACCATTCCAAGGGCTGTAGTATCAGACTAACAGCCTGTAACTGAGCCCAGGGTTTTTAGAGCGATTCCTGCACAATTCAGCTTTTTTCCCATTCAACTAAGGCGACCGCTGCTTTAAGCCTATGGGGCATTTGGAACAGCTTTGGCAGGCTCTCAAAGAATCAGCGAATGTGGTAGGGGGCTGAAAATTGCTACAGAGTACCTGTATTATATGCAGATAATAAATGTAGAAGCACAGGTTTATGGGGCTTTTGGTTGAAATGCAGCAGCTTGCCTTAGATTGACTCATACCGAGAGATTGCAGCACATTTGATCAGAACCTTTTTAAGTGGTTCTCGGCTGTGCGACCAGATAGAAGCTCCATTTAAATGGCTGTAGTATCAGAGAATTAGTCTCTAACAGGATTCAGTGGCCTTGTAATGAATCCTGCAAAAACCGATTGATAAGAAAAAAAATAAAAAGATTACTGGCAGATGCAAATTCACTTCTTTTTTTTTTTTTTTTATTATTTCTCTGGAACAGTAAGGGCTAGAGAAACCATTCAAACAGTTCCTGTATCAGGGTAGTAGGTAGCAATTGTGTACCAAATTTGAGACCAATCCGTTGAAAAACAGAGTTTTTATTCAAAAAAAGCAATTGTGTTTTGTGGATTTCAATGTTAGCCTATGGGATTCTCGTCAAGTTGCGGGTTGGTGTAAAATTCGTATTTTCCCTATAAATACGAAACGCCGGGTGCTATCGTTTCAGGTAGGGCATTGTTATACAGATAAGGGTGTCATCTACACAACGAGACCGTTCCTGGGTTGTAATTCCACACCTGCGCTAAATGGGAACGTGTTATTGTGTCTGTTTTTCCGTTTTTGGTGAAAACGCCTATACGTTTCAATGGGAATCGCATTAAAATTAATATTTCAAGAACCCCTGGTGCTACCACCTCATACGAGGTATCGTTGGATAGGTATGATTGCAAGCTACAAAACAACACCGCGCTCGAGTTTTTATTCGACTGCTACACTAAAGAACGACCTTAAATGGGTTTCGTTTACATTTGGCGAAAAAACGTCCCGTTCAGGTTTTTTTTTTTTTTTTTTTTTGAATTAATATTTAAATAACCACAGGTGGTATCAATTGAATCAAGGTATGCCTGGAAAGGTATTACTGCGAGCTACAAAACAAGACCTTTAGCACGGAAACGAGTGTGACCCTAACCCTAACCCCGAGTCGCACTAGTTTTGATGGGCCACAGCTGGAGCTGCGTGCCTGCAACGGAGAGTGGGAGAGCTGGAGACGAGTGGGAGAGCTTGGGAGTGGGACGGCACTTGCATCCCAGTCGGATGCTGGGCTTTGGGACGCTCCGTCCTTTTCACCGGCCATGGATGCGGCCAGGGCAGGGGGATGGATGCCTGGGACACGAGCCCAGTGCGGGGAGCTGCACGGCGGTTCGCCGGGGCCCCGCGTCCCGGGTGAACAGCGATTAATACGAAACGCCAGGTGCTATCGTTTCAGGTAGGGCATTCATTAATTCATTAATTAAATGCACGTCCCCCCCCCCCGGGTGCACGAGTGTTCTGAGCTCGGGCTGAACACTTGCTCGTCCCCCCCGCCCCCGGTGGAGCTGCACGGCGGAACAGCGATGAATTAATTAAATGCACGTCCCGTGTTCCCCCCGGGAGCACGGGCGTTATGGGTCCGGGGCGGCGGGAGCTGTCCCCGGGGCCGTGGAACCCTGCCCGGGCAAGTGGGAGCAGAGGCCGGGCTGCACTTCCGCGAGCTCGGGCTGAACACCTGCACAAGCGCCGCTGCGGAGACCCGTTCGAAGCAGCCCCGCCGGAGGCCAGCGAAAATAGCCGAGAGTTAAGCCCCCCCTCCCCGCCGTGGCTTCGGCAGCATCGCGCCGCTTCAAGACGGACGGGGCTCTGGTCACGTCACAATCAATTCACATGACCAGAGGCCCGTCCGACGTGACGTGGCCGAAGTCTGCCGAAGACACGGCGGGGAGGGGCTTAACTCTCGGCTATTTTCGGACTCGGCGAGAAGGCAGCAGCGGGACGCTCCGTTCACGGCTCACTCCCCGCGGTCCCCGCTGACCGATCGGAGCCGGTTTTAGCGCTCCAGGCAGTCGGATACTTTAGCGCCTCAGCAGCGGGGGCGACGACCTCTAACATTCCCCGGGGAGCTGCCCGAGTGTAAGGCCGGGACCCCCGTCTGCTGGGGGGAAAAAATACCTGCACGTCCCCCCCCCCCGTGTGCACGGGTGTTATGAGCTCGGGCTGAACACCTGCTCGTCCCCCCCGCCCCCGGGGAGCTGCACGGCGGAACAGCGATTCATTAATTAATTAAATGCACGCCCCCCCCCGGGTGCACAGGTGTTACGAGGCCGTGTTGCAGTTCCGCGAGCTCGGGGGAACACCTGCACAAGCGCTGCGGAGGCCCCCCTGTCCTTAACCCTTTCACACCTGGTGTCCATTACCATGTACATCACCTGTTTGAGCGTTTTTCGATAGTTCTAAAAACACCTGCAGTGTTTTTAGAAGAATTCCTACAGAAATCTGATTTTTTTTTGTAGCAATTCAAATAAGAGTAACAGCATTTGCGTTGGGTCCCCGATGTCATAAATATTTTCCACCAGTAGATGGCAGCAGCCCCTAAGAAGTGGAGTCGATAACCATTCAAATACTTGAAAAAGTACATTTCGAAGAGTTTTGATTCCAATTTTGGCAGGCTCTCAAAGAATCAGCGAATGCGGTAGGGGGCTGAAAATTGCTACAGAGTACCTGTAGGACATGCAGATAAGTGGTGGAAAAGCACAGGTTGCTGGGCCTTTCGGTTCCCACGCTGCCCCTGTCCTTCAATGCCACTTCAAAGTGCACTGCAGGCCCCTTGAAAAAGTACATTTGGAAGAGTTTTGAAGCCGTGCAAGCAGGTAGAAACACCATTCCAAGGGCTGTAGTATCAGACTAACAGCCTGTAACTGAGCCCAGGGTTTTTAGAGCGATTCCTACAAAATTCAGCTTTTTTCCCATTCAACTAAGGCGACCGCTGCTTTAAGCCTATGGGGCATTTGGAACAGCTTTGGCAGGCTCTCAAAGAATCAGCGAATGTGGTAGGGGGCTGAAAATTGCTACAGAGTACCTGTAGGACATGCAGATAAGTGGTGGGAAAGCACAGGTTGCTGGGCCTTTCGGTTCCCACGCTGCCCCTGTCCTTCAATGCCACTTCAAAGTGCACTGCAGGCCCCTTGAAAAAGTACATTTGGAAGAGTTTTGAAGCCGTGCAAGCAGGTAGAAACACCATTCCAAGGGCTGTAGTATCAGACTAACAGCCTGTAACTGAGCCCAGGGTTTTTAGAGCGATTCCTGCACAATTCAGCTTTTTTCCCATTCAACTAAGGCGACCGCTGCTTTAAGCCTATGGGGCATTTGGAACAGCTTTGGCAGGCTCTCAAAGAATCAGCGAATGTGGAGGGGGCTGAAAATTGCTACAGAGTACCTGTATTATATGCAGATAATAAATGTAGAAGCACAGGTTTATGGGGCTTTTGGTTGAAATGCAGCAGCTTGCCTTAGATTGACTCATACCGAGAGATTGCAGCACATTTGATCAGAACCTTTTTAAGTGGTTCTCGGCTGTGCGACCAGATAGAAGCTCCATTTAAATGGCTGTAGTATCAGAGAATTAGTCTCTAACAGGATTCAGTGGCCTTGTAATGAATCCTGCAAAAACCGATTGATAAGAAAAAAAATAAAAAGATTACTGGCAGATGCAAATTCACTTCTTTTTTTTTTTTTTTTATTATTTCTCTGGAACAGTAAGGGCTAGAGAAACCATTCAAACAGTTCCTGTATCAGGGTAGTAGGTAGCAATTGTGTACCAAATTTGAGACCAATCCGTTGAAAAACAGAGTTTTTATTCAAAAAAAGCAATTGTGTTTTGTGGATTTCAATGTTAGCCTATGGGATTCTCGTCAAGTTGCGGGTTGGTGTAAAATTCGTATTTTCCCTATAAATACGAAACGCCGGGTGCTATCGTTTCAGGTAGGGCATTGTTATACAGATAAGGGTGTCATCTACACAACGAGACCGTTCCTGGGTTGTAATTCCACACCTGCGCTAAATGGGAACGTGTTATTGTGTCTGTTTTTCCGTTTTTGGTGAAAACGCCTATACGTTTCAATGGGAATCGCATTAAAATTAATATTTCAAGAACCCCTGGTGCTACCACCTCATACGAGGTATCGTTGGATAGGTATGATTGCAAGCTACAAAACAACACCGCGCTCGAGTTTTTATTCGACTGCTACACTAAAGAACGACCTTAAATGGGTTTCGTTTACATTTGGCGAAAAAACGTCCCGTTCAGGTTTTTTTTTTTTTTTTTTTTTGAATTAATATTTAAATAACCACAGGTGGTATCAATTGAATCAAGGTATGCCTGGAAAGGTATTACTGCGAGCTACAAAACAAGACCTTTAGCACGGAGAAACGAGTGTGACCCTAACCCTAACCCCGAGTCGCACTAGTTTTGATGGGCCACAGCTGGAGCTGCGTGCCTGCAACGGAGAGTGGGAGAGCTGGAGACGAGTGGGAGAGCTTGGGAGTGGGACGGCACTTGCATCCCAGTCGGATGCTGGGCTTTGGGACGCTCCGTCCTTTTCACCGGCCATGGATGCGGCCAGGGCAGGGGGATGGATGCCTGGGACACGAGCCCAGTGCGGGGAGCTGCACGGCGGTTCGCCGGGGCCCCGCGTCCCGGGTGAACAGCGATTAATACGAAACGCCAGGTGCTATCGTTTCAGGTAGGGCATTCATTAATTCATTAATTAAATGCACGTCCCCCCCCCCCCGGGTGCACGAGTGTTCTGAGCTCGGGCTGAACACTTGCTCGTCCCCCCCGCCCCCGGTGGAGCTGCACGGCGGAACAGCGATGAATTAATTAAATGCACGTCCCGTGTTCCCCCCGGGAGCACGGGCGTTATGGGTCCGGGGCGGCGGGAGCTGTCCCCGGGGCCGTGGAACCCTGCCCGGGCAAGTGGGAGCAGAGGCCGGGCTGCACTTCCGCGAGCTCGGGCTGAACACCTGCACAAGCGCCGCTGCGGAGACCCGTTCGAAGCAGCCCCGCCGGAGGCCAGCGAAAATAGCCGAGAGTTAAGCCCCCCCTCCCCGCCGTGGCTTCGGCAGCATCGCGCCGCTTCAAGACGGACGGGGCTCTGGTCACGTCACAATCAATTCACATGACCAGAGGCCCGTCCGACGTGACGTGGCCGAAGTCTGCCGAAGACACGGCGGGGAGGGGCTTAACTCTCGGCTATTTTCGGACTCGGCGAGAAGGCAGCAGCGGGACGCTCCGTTCACGGCTCACTCCCCGCGGTCCCCGCTGACCGATCGGAGCCGGTTTTAGCGCTCCAGGCAGTCGGATACTTTAGCGCCTCAGCAGCGGGGGCGACGACCTCTAACATTCCCCGGGGAGCTGCCCGAGTGTAAGGCCGGGACCCCCGTCTGCTGGGGGGAAAAAATACCTGCACGTCCCCCCCCCCCGTGTGCACGGGTGTTATGAGCTCGGGCTGAACACCTGCTCGTCCCCCCCGCCCCCGGGGAGCTGCACGGCGGAACAGCGATTCATTAATTAATTAAATGCACGCCCCCCCCCGGGTGCACAGGTGTTACGAGGCCGTGTTGCAGTTCCGCGAGCTCGGGGGAACACCTGCACAAGCGCTGCGGAGGCCCCCCTGTCCTTAACCCTTTCACACCTGGTGTCCATTACCATGTACATCACCTGTTTGAGCGTTTTTCGATAGTTCTAAAAACACCTGCAGTGTTTTTAGAAGAATTCCTACAGAAATCTGATTTTTTTTTGTAGCAATTCAAATAAGAGTAACAGCATTTGCGTTGGGTCCCCGATGTCATAAATATTTTCCACCAGTAGATGGCAGCAGCCCCTAAGAAGTGGAGTCGATAACCATTCAAATACTTGAAAAAGTACATTTCGAAGAGTTTTGATTCCAATTTTGGCAGGCTCTCAAAGAATCAGCGAATGCGGTAGGGGGCTGAAAATTGCTACAGAGTACCTGTAGGACATGCAGATAAGTGGTGGAAAAGCACAGGTTGCTGGGCCTTTCGGTTCCCACGCTGCCCCTGTCCTTCAATGCCACTTCAAAGTGCACTGCAGGCCCCTTGAAAAAGTACATTTGGAAGAGTTTTGAAGCCGTGCAAGCAGGTAGAAACACCATTCCAAGGGCTGTAGTATCAGACTAACAGCCTGTAACTGAGCCCAGGGTTTTTAGAGCGATTCCTACAAAATTCAGCTTTTTTCCCATTCAACTAAGGCGACCGCTGCTTTAAGCCTATGGGGCATTTGGAACAGCTTTGGCAGGCTCTCAAAGAATCAGCGAATGTGGTAGGGGGCTGAAAATTGCTACAGAGTACCTGTAGGACATGCAGATAAGTGGTGGGAAAGCACAGGTTGCTGGGCCTTTCGGTTCCCACGCTGCCCCTGTCCTTCAATGCCACTTCAAAGTGCACTGCAGGCCCCTTGAAAAAGTACATTTGGAAGAGTTTTGAAGCCGTGCAAGCAGGTAGAAACACCATTCCAAGGGCTGTAGTATCAGACTAACAGCCTGTAACTGAGCCCAGGGTTTTTAGAGCGATTCCTGCACAATTCAGCTTTTTTCCCATTCAACTAAGGCGACCGCTGCTTTAAGCCTATGGGGCATTTGGAACAGCTTTGGCAGGCTCTCAAAGAATCAGCGAATGTGGTAGGGGGCTGAAAATTGCTACAGAGTACCTGTATTATATGCAGATAATAAATGTAGAAGCACAGGTTTATGGGGCTTTTGGTTGAAATGCAGCAGCTTGCCTTAGATTGACTCATACCGAGAGATTGCAGCACATTTGATCAGAACCTTTTTAAGTGGTTCTCGGCTGTGCGACCAGATAGAAGCTCCATTTAAATGGCTGTAGTATCAGAGAATTAGTCTCTAACAGGATTCAGTGGCCTTGTAATGAATCCTGCAAAAACCGATTGATAAGAAAAAAAATAAAAAGATTACTGGCAGATGCAAATTCACTTCTTTTTTTTTTTTTTTTATTATTTCTCTGGAACAGTAAGGGCTAGAGAAACCATTCAAACAGTTCCTGTATCAGGGTAGTAGGTAGCAATTGTGTACCAAATTTGAGACCAATCCGTTGAAAAACAGAGTTTTTATTCAAAAAAAGCAATTGTGTTTTGTGGATTTCAATGTTAGCCTATGGGATTCTCGTCAAGTTGCGGGTTGGTGTAAAATTCGTATTTTCCCTATAAATACGAAACGCCGGGTGCTATCGTTTCAGGTAGGGCATTGTTATACAGATAAGGGTGTCATCTACACAACGAGACCGTTCCTGGGTTGTAATTCCACACCTGCGCTAAATGGGAACGTGTTATTGTGTCTGTTTTTCCGTTTTTGGTGAAAACGCCTATACGTTTCAATGGGAATCGCATTAAAATTAATATTTCAAGAACCCCTGGTGCTACCACCTCATACGAGGTATCGTTGGATAGGTATGATTGCAAGCTACAAAACAACACCGCGCTCGAGTTTTTATTCGACTGCTACACTAAAGAACGACCTTAAATGGGTTTCGTTTACATTTGGCGAAAAAACGTCCCGTTCAGGTTTTTTTTTTTTTTTTTTTTTGAATTAATATTTAAATAACCACAGGTGGTATCAATTGAATCAAGGTATGCCTGGAAAGGTATTACTGCGAGCTACAAAACAAGACCTTTAGCACGGAAACGAGTGTGACCCTAACCCTAACCCCGAGTCGCACTAGTTTTGATGGGCCACAGCTGGAGCTGCGTGCCTGCAACGGAGAGTGGGAGAGCTGGAGACGAGTGGGAGAGCTTGGGAGTGGGACGGCACTTGCATCCCAGTCGGATGCTGGGCTTTGGGACGCTCCGTCCTTTTCACCGGCCATGGATGCGGCCAGGGCAGGGGGATGGATGCCTGGGACACGAGCCCAGTGCGGGGAGCTGCACGGCGGTTCGCCGGGGCCCCGCGTCCCGGGTGAACAGCGATTAATACGAAACGCCAGGTGCTATCGTTTCAGGTAGGGCATTCATTAATTCATTAATTAAATGCACGTCCCCCCCCCCCCGGGTGCACGAGTGTTCTGAGCTCGGGCTGAACACTTGCTCGTCCCCCCCGCCCCCGGTGGAGCTGCACGGCGGAACAGCGATGAATTAATTAAATGCACGTCCCGTGTTCCCCCCGGGAGCACGGGCGTTATGGGTCCGGGGCGGCGGGAGCTGTCCCCGGGGCCGTGGAACCCTGCCCGGGCAAGTGGGAGCAGAGGCCGGGCTGCACTTCCGCGAGCTCGGGCTGAACACCTGCACAAGCGCCGCTGCGGAGACCCGTTCGAAGCAGCCCCGCCGGAGGCCAGCGAAAATAGCCGAGAGTTAAGCCCCCCCTCCCCGCCGTGGCTTCGGCAGCATCGCGCCGCTTCAAGACGGACGGGGCTCTGGTCACGTCACAATCAATTCACATGACCAGAGGCCCGTCCGACGTGACGTGGCCGAAGTCTGCCGAAGACACGGCGGGGAGGGGCTTAACTCTCGGCTATTTTCGGACTCGGCGAGAAGGCAGCAGCGGGACGCTCCGTTCACGGCTCACTCCCCGCGGTCCCCGCTGACCGATCGGAGCCGGTTTTAGCGCTCCAGGCAGTCGGATACTTTAGCGCCTCAGCAGCGGGGGCGACGACCTCTAACATTCCCCGGGGAGCTGCCCGAGTGTAAGGCCGGGACCCCCGTCTGCTGGGGGGAAAAAATACCTGCACGTCCCCCCCCCCCGTGTGCACGGGTGTTATGAGCTCGGGCTGAACACCTGCTCGTCCCCCCCGCCCCCGGGGAGCTGCACGGCGGAACAGCGATTCATTAATTAATTAAATGCACGCCCCCCCCCGGGTGCACAGGTGTTACGAGGCCGTGTTGCAGTTCCGCGAGCTCGGGGGAACACCTGCACAAGCGCTGCGGAGGCCCCCCTGTCCTTAACCCTTTCACACCTGGTGTCCATTACCATGTACATCACCTGTTTGAGCGTTTTTCGATAGTTCTAAAAACACCTGCAGTGTTTTTAGAAGAATTCCTACAGAAATCTGATTTTTTTTTGTAGCAATTCAAATAAGAGTAACAGCATTTGCGTTGGGTCCCCGATGTCATAAATATTTTCCACCAGTAGATGGCAGCAGCCCCTAAGAAGTGGAGTCGATAACCATTCAAATACTTGAAAAAGTACATTTCGAAGAGTTTTGATTCCAATTTTGGCAGGCTCTCAAAGAATCAGCGAATGCGGTAGGGGGCTGAAAATTGCTACAGAGTACCTGTAGGACATGCAGATAAGTGGTGGAAAAGCACAGGTTGCTGGGCCTTTCGGTTCCCACGCTGCCCCTGTCCTTCAATGCCACTTCAAAGTGCACTGCAGGCCCCTTGAAAAAGTACATTTGGAAGAGTTTTGAAGCCGTGCAAGCAGGTAGAAACACCATTCCAAGGGCTGTAGTATCAGACTAACAGCCTGTAACTGAGCCCAGGGTTTTTAGAGCGATTCCTACAAAATTCAGCTTTTTTCCCATTCAACTAAGGCGACCGCTGCTTTAAGCCTATGGGGCATTTGGAACAGCTTTGGCAGGCTCTCAAAGAATCAGCGAATGTGGTAGGGGGCTGAAAATTGCTACAGAGTACCTGTAGGACATGCAGATAAGTGGTGGGAAAGCACAGGTTGCTGGGCCTTTCGGTTCCCACGCTGCCCCTGTCCTTCAATGCCACTTCAAAGTGCACTGCAGGCCCCTTGAAAAAGTACATTTGGAAGAGTTTTGAAGCCGTGCAAGCAGGTAGAAACACCATTCCAAGGGCTGTAGTATCAGACTAACAGCCTGTAACTGAGCCCAGGGTTTTTAGAGCGATTCCTGCACAATTCAGCTTTTTTCCCATTCAACTAAGGCGACCGCTGCTTTAAGCCTATGGGGCATTTGGAACAGCTTTGGCAGGCTCTCAAAGAATCAGCGAATGTGGTAGGGGGCTGAAAATTGCTACAGAGTACCTGTATTATATGCAGATAATAAATGTAGAAGCACAGGTTTATGGGGCTTTTGGTTGAAATGCAGCAGCTTGCCTTAGATTGACTCATACCGAGAGATTGCAGCACATTTGATCAGAACCTTTTTAAGTGGTTCTCGGCTGTGCGACCAGATAGAAGCTCCATTTAAATGGCTGTAGTATCAGAGAATTAGTCTCTAACAGGATTCAGTGGCCTTGTAATGAATCCTGCAAAAACCGATTGATAAGAAAAAAAATAAAAAGATTACTGGCAGATGCAAATTCACTTCTTTTTTTTTTTTTTTTATTATTTCTCTGGAACAGTAAGGGCTAGAGAAACCATTCAAACAGTTCCTGTATCAGGGTAGTAGGTAGCAATTGTGTACCAAATTTGAGACCAATCCGTTGAAAAACAGAGTTTTTATTCAAAAAAAGCAATTGTGTTTTGTGGATTTCAATGTTAGCCTATGGGATTCTCGTCAAGTTGCGGGTTGGTGTAAAATTCGTATTTTCCCTATAAATACGAAACGCCGGGTGCTATCGTTTCAGGTAGGGCATTGTTATACAGATAAGGGTGTCATCTACACAACGAGACCGTTCCTGGGTTGTAATTCCACACCTGCGCTAAATGGGAACGTGTTATTGTGTCTGTTTTTCCGTTTTTGGTGAAAACGCCTATACGTTTCAATGGGAATCGCATTAAAATTAATATTTCAAGAACCCCTGGTGCTACCACCTCATACGAGGTATCGTTGGATAGGTATGATTGCAAGCTACAAAACAACACCGCGCTCGAGTTTTTATTCGACTGCTACACTAAAGAACGACCTTAAATGGGTTTCGTTTACATTTGGCGAAAAAACGTCCCGTTCAGGTTTTTTTTTTTTTTTTTTTTTGAATTAATATTTAAATAACCACAGGTGGTATCAATTGAATCAAGGTATGCCTGGAAAGGTATTACTGCGAGCTACAAAACAAGACCTTTAGCACGGAAACGAGTGTGACCCTAACCCTAACCCCGAGTCGCACTAGTTTTGATGGGCCACAGCTGGAGCTGCGTGCCTGCAACGGAGAGTGGGAGAGCTGGAGACGAGTGGGAGAGCTTGGGAGTGGGACGGCACTTGCATCCCAGTCGGATGCTGGGCTTTGGGACGCTCCGTCCTTTTCACCGGCCATGGATGCGGCCAGGGCAGGGGGATGGATGCCTGGGACACGAGCCCAGTGCGGGGAGCTGCACGGCGGTTCGCCGGGGCCCCGCGTCCCGGGTGAACAGCGATTAATACGAAACGCCAGGTGCTATCGTTTCAGGTAGGGCATTCATTAATTCATTAATTAAATGCACGTCCCCCCCCCCCGGGTGCACGAGTGTTCTGAGCTCGGGCTGAACACTTGCTCGTCCCCCCCGCCCCCGGTGGAGCTGCACGGCGGAACAGCGATGAATTAATTAAATGCACGTCCCGTGTTCCCCCCGGGAGCACGGGCGTTATGGGTCCGGGGCGGCGGGAGCTGTCCCCGGGGCCGTGGAACCCTGCCCGGGCAAGTGGGAGCAGAGGCCGGGCTGCACTTCCGCGAGCTCGGGCTGAACACCTGCACAAGCGCCGCTGCGGAGACCCGTTCGAAGCAGCCCCGCCGGAGGCCAGCGAAAATAGCCGAGAGTTAAGCCCCCCCTCCCCGCCGTGGCTTCGGCAGCATCGCGCCGCTTCAAGACGGACGGGGCTCTGGTCACGTCACAATCAATTCACATGACCAGAGGCCCGTCCGACGTGACGTGGCCGAAGTCTGCCGAAGACACGGCGGGGAGGGGCTTAACTCTCGGCTATTTTCGGACTCGGCGAGAAGGCAGCAGCGGGACGCTCCGTTCACGGCTCACTCCCCGCGGTCCCCGCTGACCGATCGGAGCCGGTTTTAGCGCTCCAGGCAGTCGGATACTTTAGCGCCTCAGCAGCGGGGGCGACGACCTCTAACATTCCCCGGGGAGCTGCCCGAGTGTAAGGCCGGGACCCCCGTCTGCTGGGGGGAAAAAATACCTGCACGTCCCCCCCCCCCGTGTGCACGGGTGTTATGAGCTCGGGCTGAACACCTGCTCGTCCCCCCCGCCCCCGGGGAGCTGCACGGCGGAACAGCGATTCATTAATTAATTAAATGCACGCCCCCCCCCGGGTGCACAGGTGTTACGAGGCCGTGTTGCAGTTCCGCGAGCTCGGGGGAACACCTGCACAAGCGCTGCGGAGGCCCCCCTGTCCTTAACCCTTTCACACCTGGTGTCCATTACCATGTACATCACCTGTTTGAGCGTTTTTCGATAGTTCTAAAAACACCTGCAGTGTTTTTAGAAGAATTCCTACAGAAATCTGATTTTTTTTTGTAGCAATTCAAATAAGAGTAACAGCATTTGCGTTGGGTCCCCGATGTCATAAATATTTTCCACCAGTAGATGGCAGCAGCCCCTAAGAAGTGGAGTCGATAACCATTCAAATACTTGAAAAAGTACATTTCGAAGAGTTTTGATTCCAATTTTGGCAGGCTCTCAAAGAATCAGCGAATGCGGTAGGGGGCTGAAAATTGCTACAGAGTACCTGTAGGACATGCAGATAAGTGGTGGAAAAGCACAGGTTGCTGGGCCTTTCGGTTCCCACGCTGCCCCTGTCCTTCAATGCCACTTCAAAGTGCACTGCAGGCCCCTTGAAAAAGTACATTTGGAAGAGTTTTGAAGCCGTGCAAGCAGGTAGAAACACCATTCCAAGGGCTGTAGTATCAGACTAACAGCCTGTAACTGAGCCCAGGGTTTTTAGAGCGATTCCTACAAAATTCAGCTTTTTTCCCATTCAACTAAGGCGACCGCTGCTTTAAGCCTATGGGGCATTTGGAACAGCTTTGGCAGGCTCTCAAAGAATCAGCGAATGTGGTAGGGGGCTGAAAATTGCTACAGAGTACCTGTAGGACATGCAGATAAGTGGTGGGAAAGCACAGGTTGCTGGGCCTTTCGGTTCCCACGCTGCCCCTGTCCTTCAATGCCACTTCAAAGTGCACTGCAGGCCCCTTGAAAAAGTACATTTGGAAGAGTTTTGAAGCCGTGCAAGCAGGTAGAAACACCATTCCAAGGGCTGTAGTATCAGACTAACAGCCTGTAACTGAGCCCAGGGTTTTTAGAGCGATTCCTGCACAATTCAGCTTTTTTCCCATTCAACTAAGGCGACCGCTGCTTTAAGCCTATGGGGCATTTGGAACAGCTTTGGCAGGCTCTCAAAGAATCAGCGAATGTGGTAGGGGGCTGAAAATTGCTACAGAGTACCTGTATTATATGCAGATAATAAATGTAGAAGCACAGGTTTATGGGGCTTTTGGTTGAAATGCAGCAGCTTGCCTTAGATTGACTCATACCGAGAGATTGCAGCACATTTGATCAGAACCTTTTTAAGTGGTTCTCGGCTGTGCGACCAGATAGAAGCTCCATTTAAATGGCTGTAGTATCAGAGAATTAGTCTCTAACAGGATTCAGTGGCCTTGTAATGAATCCTGCAAAAACCGATTGATAAGAAAAAAAATAAAAAGATTACTGGCAGATGCAAATTCACTTCTTTTTTTTTTTTTTTTATTATTTCTCTGGAACAGTAAGGGCTAGAGAAACCATTCAAACAGTTCCTGTATCAGGGTAGTAGGTAGCAATTGTGTACCAAATTTGAGACCAATCCGTTGAAAAACAGAGTTTTTATTCAAAAAAAGCAATTGTGTTTTGTGGATTTCAATGTTAGCCTATGGGATTCTCGTCAAGTTGCGGGTTGGTGTAAAATTCGTATTTTCCCTATAAATACGAAACGCCGGGTGCTATCGTTTCAGGTAGGGCATTGTTATACAGATAAGGGTGTCATCTACACAACGAGACCGTTCCTGGGTTGTAATTCCACACCTGCGCTAAATGGGAACGTGTTATTGTGTCTGTTTTTCCGTTTTTGGTGAAAACGCCTATACGTTTCAATGGGAATCGCATTAAAATTAATATTTCAAGAACCCCTGGTGCTACCACCTCATACGAGGTATCGTTGGATAGGTATGATTGCAAGCTACAAAACAACACCGCGCTCGAGTTTTTATTCGACTGCTACACTAAAGAACGACCTTAAATGGGTTTCGTTTACATTTGGCGAAAAAACGTCCCGTTCAGGTTTTTTTTTTTTTTTTTTTTTGAATTAATATTTAAATAACCACAGGTGGTATCAATTGAATCAAGGTATGCCTGGAAAGGTATTACTGCGAGCTACAAAACAAGACCTTTAGCACGGAAACGAGTGTGACCCTAACCCTAACCCCGAGTCGCACTAGTTTTGATGGGCCACAGCTGGAGCTGCGTGCCTGCAACGGAGAGTGGGAGAGCTGGAGACGAGTGGGAGAGCTTGGGAGTGGGACGGCACTTGCATCCCAGTCGGATGCTGGGCTTTGGGACGCTCCGTCCTTTTCACCGGCCATGGATGCGGCCAGGGCAGGGGGATGGATGCCTGGGACACGAGCCCAGTGCGGGGAGCTGCACGGCGGTTCGCCGGGGCCCCGCGTCCCGGGTGAACAGCGATTAATACGAAACGCCAGGTGCTATCGTTTCAGGTAGGGCATTCATTAATTCATTAATTAAATGCACGTCCCCCCCCCCCCGGGTGCACGAGTGTTCTGAGCTCGGGCTGAACACTTGCTCGTCCCCCCCGCCCCCGGTGGAGCTGCACGGCGGAACAGCGATGAATTAATTAAATGCACGTCCCGTGTTCCCCCCGGGAGCACGGGCGTTATGGGTCCGGGGCGGCGGGAGCTGTCCCCGGGGCCGTGGAACCCTGCCCGGGCAAGTGGGAGCAGAGGCCGGGCTGCACTTCCGCGAGCTCGGGCTGAACACCTGCACAAGCGCCGCTGCGGAGACCCGTTCGAAGCAGCCCCGCCGGAGGCCAGCGAAAATAGCCGAGAGTTAAGCCCCCCCTCCCCGCCGTGGCTTCGGCAGCATCGCGCCGCTTCAAGACGGACGGGGCTCTGGTCACGTCACAATCAATTCACATGACCAGAGGCCCGTCCGACGTGACGTGGCCGAAGTCTGCCGAAGACACGGCGGGGAGGGGCTTAACTCTCGGCTATTTTCGGACTCGGCGAGAAGGCAGCAGCGGGACGCTCCGTTCACGGCTCACTCCCCGCGGTCCCCGCTGACCGATCGGAGCCGGTTTTAGCGCTCCAGGCAGTCGGATACTTTAGCGCCTCAGCAGCGGGGGCGACGACCTCTAACATTCCCCGGGGAGCTGCCCGAGTGTAAGGCCGGGACCCCCGTCTGCTGGGGGGAAAAAATACCTGCACGTCCCCCCCCCCCGTGTGCACGGGTGTTATGAGCTCGGGCTGAACACCTGCTCGTCCCCCCCGCCCCCGGGGAGCTGCACGGCGGAACAGCGATTCATTAATTAATTAAATGCACGCCCCCCCCCGGGTGCACAGGTGTTACGAGGCCGTGTTGCAGTTCCGCGAGCTCGGGGGAACACCTGCACAAGCGCTGCGGAGGCCCCCCTGTCCTTAACCCTTTCACACCTGGTGTCCATTACCATGTACATCACCTGTTTGAGCGTTTTTCGATAGTTCTAAAAACACCTGCAGTGTTTTTAGAAGAATTCCTACAGAAATCTGATTTTTTTTTGTAGCAATTCAAATAAGAGTAACAGCATTTGCGTTGGGTCCCCGATGTCATAAATATTTTCCACCAGTAGATGGCAGCAGCCCCTAAGAAGTGGAGTCGATAACCATTCAAATACTTGAAAAAGTACATTTCGAAGAGTTTTGATTCCAATTTTGGCAGGCTCTCAAAGAATCAGCGAATGCGGTAGGGGGCTGAAAATTGCTACAGAGTACCTGTAGGACATGCAGATAAGTGGTGGAAAAGCACAGGTTGCTGGGCCTTTCGGTTCCCACGCTGCCCCTGTCCTTCAATGCCACTTCAAAGTGCACTGCAGGCCCCTTGAAAAAGTACATTTGGAAGAGTTTTGAAGCCGTGCAAGCAGGTAGAAACACCATTCCAAGGGCTGTAGTATCAGACTAACAGCCTGTAACTGAGCCCAGGGTTTTTAGAGCGATTCCTACAAAATTCAGCTTTTTTCCCATTCAACTAAGGCGACCGCTGCTTTAAGCCTATGGGGCATTTGGAACAGCTTTGGCAGGCTCTCAAAGAATCAGCGAATGTGGTAGGGGGCTGAAAATTGCTACAGAGTACCTGTAGGACATGCAGATAAGTGGTGGGAAAGCACAGGTTGCTGGGCCTTTCGGTTCCCACGCTGCCCCTGTCCTTCAATGCCACTTCAAAGTGCACTGCAGGCCCCTTGAAAAAGTACATTTGGAAGAGTTTTGAAGCCGTGCAAGCAGGTAGAAACACCATTCCAAGGGCTGTAGTATCAGACTAACAGCCTGTAACTGAGCCCAGGGTTTTTAGAGCGATTCCTGCACAATTCAGCTTTTTTCCCATTCAACTAAGGCGACCGCTGCTTTAAGCCTATGGGGCATTTGGAACAGCTTTGGCAGGCTCTCAAAGAATCAGCGAATGTGGTAGGGGGCTGAAAATTGCTACAGAGTACCTGTATTATATGCAGATAATAAATGTAGAAGCACAGGTTTATGGGGCTTTTGGTTGAAATGCAGCAGCTTGCCTTAGATTGACTCATACCGAGAGATTGCAGCACATTTGATCAGAACCTTTTTAAGTGGTTCTCGGCTGTGCGACCAGATAGAAGCTCCATTTAAATGGCTGTAGTATCAGAGAATTAGTCTCTAACAGGATTCAGTGGCCTTGTAATGAATCCTGCAAAAACCGATTGATAAGAAAAAAAATAAAAAGATTACTGGCAGATGCAAATTCACTTCTTTTTTTTTTTTTTTTATTATTTCTCTGGAACAGTAAGGGCTAGAGAAACCATTCAAACAGTTCCTGTATCAGGGTAGTAGGTAGCAATTGTGTACCAAATTTGAGACCAATCCGTTGAAAAACAGAGTTTTTATTCAAAAAAAGCAATTGTGTTTTGTGGATTTCAATGTTAGCCTATGGGATTCTCGTCAAGTTGCGGGTTGGTGTAAAATTCGTATTTTCCCTATAAATACGAAACGCCGGGTGCTATCGTTTCAGGTAGGGCATTGTTATACAGATAAGGGTGTCATCTACACAACGAGACCGTTCCTGGGTTGTAATTCCACACCTGCGCTAAATGGGAACGTGTTATTGTGTCTGTTTTTCCGTTTTTGGTGAAAACGCCTATACGTTTCAATGGGAATCGCATTAAAATTAATATTTCAAGAACCCCTGGTGCTACCACCTCATACGAGGTATCGTTGGATAGGTATGATTGCAAGCTACAAAACAACACCGCGCTCGAGTTTTTATTCGACTGCTACACTAAAGAACGACCTTAAATGGGTTTCGTTTACATTTGGCGAAAAAACGTCCCGTTCAGGTTTTTTTTTTTTTTTTTTTTGAATTAATATTTAAATAACCACAGGTGGTATCAATTGAATCAAGGTATGCCTGGAAAGGTATTACTGCGAGCTACAAAACAAGACCTTTAGCACGGAAACGAGTGTGACCCTAACCCTAACCCCGAGTCGCACTAGTTTTGATGGGCCACAGCTGGAGCTGCGTGCCTGCAACGGAGAGTGGGAGAGCTGGAGACGAGTGGGAGAGCTTGGGAGTGGGACGGCACTTGCATCCCAGTCGGATGCTGGGCTTTGGGACGCTCCGTCCTTTTCACCGGCCATGGATGCGGCCAGGGCAGGGGGATGGATGCCTGGGACACGAGCCCAGTGCGGGGAGCTGCACGGCGGTTCGCCGGGGCCCCGCGTCCCGGGTGAACAGCGATTAATACGAAACGCCAGGTGCTATCGTTTCAGGTAGGGCATTCATTAATTCATTAATTAAATGCACGTCCCCCCCCCCCCGGGTGCACGAGTGTTCTGAGCTCGGGCTGAACACTTGCTCGTCCCCCCCCGCCCCCGGTGGAGCTGCACGGCGGAACAGCGATGAATTAATTAAATGCACGTCCCGTGTTCCCCCCGGGAGCACGGGCGTTATGGGTCCGGGGCGGCGGGAGCTGTCCCCGGGGCCGTGGAACCCTGCCCGGGCAAGTGGGAGCAGAGGCCGGGCTGCACTTCCGCGAGCTCGGGCTGAACACCTGCACAAGCGCCGCTGCGGAGACCCGTTCGAAGCAGCCCCGCCGGAGGCCAGCGAAAATAGCCGAGAGTTAAGCCCCCCCTCCCCGCCGTGGCTTCGGCAGCATCGCGCCGCTTCAAGACGGACGGGGCTCTGGTCACGTCACAATCAATTCACATGACCAGAGGCCCGTCCGACGTGACGTGGCCGAAGTCTGCCGAAGACACGGCGGGGAGGGGCTTAACTCTCGGCTATTTTCGGACTCGGCGAGAAGGCAGCAGCGGACGCTCCGTTCACGGCTCACTCCCCGCGGTCCCCGCTGACCGATCGGAGCCGGTTTTAGCGCTCCAGGCAGTCGGATACTTTAGCGCCTCAGCAGCGGGGGCGACGACCTCTAACATTCCCCGGGGAGCTGCCCGAGTGTAAGGCCGGGACCCCCGTCTGCTGGGGGGAAAAAATACCTGCACGTCCCCCCCCCCCGTGTGCACGGGTGTTATGAGCTCGGGCTGAACACCTGCTCGTCCCCCCCGCCCCCGGGGAGCTGCACGGCGGAACAGCGATTCATTAATTAATTAAATGCACGCCCCCCCCCGGGTGCACAGGTGTTACGAGGCCGTGTTGCAGTTCCGCGAGCTCGGGGGAACACCTGCACAAGCGCTGCGGAGGCCCCCCTGTCCTTAACCCTTTCACACCTGGTGTCCATTACCATGTACATCACCTGTTTGAGCGTTTTTCGATAGTTCTAAAAACACCTGCAGTGTTTTTAGA
>NW_026707263.1:0-31144 GCF_902713425.1 Acipenser ruthenus | reverse complement strand
TAATACTGGATTAGCAGAGCCTTTTCATAAAGATAAGTCTGCATATGATAAATGGCCTTGGGCTTTCTTTTCCTACTGTTACTATTACTGTTAACCCCAAGATAATTGCCCCGTATTATGCACATCTTTAACGGTGCCCTTTAAAATGGTCAACTTAAGATGCTTCTGCATTTGTAAATTGTTTTAAACTCCACTGCTCCTTTAGGTGTTAAGGTAGAGAAGGACAGGTTAATTTTACCACGATGGCTCTTGCAATTTTCACCTTTAACAATAAACCCTCATAATAGAAAAATACCTGGGTGTGGTATCAACAGCACACTCAACAGATCTCATGTGTCTGTGCCCTCAGCCGGTCACAGATTTATTGTACTGCCTTTAGCAGATTGCTAGGGTAAGTTGTGACTAGGAACATTTGGCCATGATTTACAGATCACTTTATTAGACTCCTGAAAGGAAGATAGATCTCTCCTTTGTAGGATGTAACTCAGTCCAGTCCCATTCTTTTAAAAGAAAGTGTGCTCCCGATAGGTAATTTTAAGATATGTTCCCAGATTTTTTATTTTTTTCCCCCAATTATAGGAGAGATAAATTGAAGCAGTCACAAGACACACTGGTCATTTCACAATGAGCTGCTTCCTTCCATGTTTGCCTCAGTGACACTTTGTTCTCTGCATCATACGTTTATACAGTGATGCTCCATGTCAGGCATTCTCATACAAAGTGTGCCCCCCCTCCAAGGGGTACTACTTAAGTGATAGTGCCCACCGATGAAGGCTCTACAGTGCGGTAGTTAGCCGTGACTAGAGTTATGTGTCCTGAGCCGAAAGTGATAACGAAAGCCACACGTCAGAGTCTTCATCGAGAGGACGTGACCCCATGTCCGTCTTTTAAATGACATATATATAGTGAGAAAGTGTAGTCCTGGGGAGCAAAGGACTACACCTCCCAGAAGGTCACAAGCTGAAAACCCTTAATTTGTTTAATTGTATTATTGTTTAATTATCCCCTGCACCTGGCTATTATTGTAAATTAGAAGGCAGGTGCAGGGTATTTAACAGGTTCGTTATAGCAGGGGTGTACTGTACTTCTAACTACATGAAAACTACTGTGAACTGAACACATTAAGGTTGCCTTCTTTTATAACCTAATCCAACTTGTAAACACCAAATACAACATACTGCAGTGCTAGTACATCATATTACCCTAAGAACACATCAACATGTTTAAAAAATTTAATCTTAAAATAAATGCTTTTAAGAAATGAGGTTGTAAGCCCATGTACAGGTGGCATAGTTATATGATAGCTAATCAGCCAATAACTTGGCTTCATAGGGTATCATTCTTGTTTCAAAACTACAGTAAGTAATATCATAGGCTACTAAGCATCAATGCTGTATTTCTTGGAGTTTCCTGAGAAATTGTGACTTAACTTCACAGTACTATTTTGGAACTGGACCTTCAAAACCAGTTACTTATCTGGGCCTCTCAATCCAGTCCAGGATCTTGTTCCAACCATGTCCTTATTTATTGCAATGAGCAGCCCAGCGTCCAGTTACAGTACAATGAGGCCTTTATTTGTTTGACTGAACCTAGGTGTTTAGTTATGCAATTAAGGAACTGACTGGAACAAGGTCCGGTTTTGGAATAGACTGCATGAGCCACAAGTCCACTGTTCTAGTGTTCGTCTAGGTGTCATGTTGGAAACACGACAGTACTGGGCTCTTTCGATCAAAGCTCCCTATTATGAAACATGAAAACCAGAAGGCAGGCAGTGCTGTCACCAAAGGTTACCGCAGCCGAGGTGAATAAGGCCCTTCAAGGCCGGCCAACTAAAGGACACACAGCAACAAGGTACTGTAGGGGGGAGGGATCAGCAGCAATTTATGATCAAGGACCTAATGCAATCCTATTTAAATCTAATGCTGTCAGGTAAGCAATGTATATTGAAACAGGAAAAGCCTTTTATAAGGCGTTTGCCTATCGGCGTGCAAAATAAAACACACCCCAGTAGTATGTGGTTTAAAATAATAAATCTGTTGAGCACAAACACCGGGACCCAGCCCATCTCAGCCTAAATCAACTTCCCATTATTATTTATTTATTTCTTAGCAGACGCCCTTATCCAGGGCGACTTACAGTCGTACACAAATACATTTCAAGAATCACAGTACAAGTAATAATACAATTAAGAGCAAGATAAATACAATGACCTCGGTTCTAGCAAGTACAAGTATGACAAAAATACGACTCAATAATGGAGCAGATAACAGTGTCAGTGATAGTTGCATCAGGATATAATTAAATACAAATACAATTCCCATGAATAGTATGTATAATTAAGGAGGAATTAAAACTACTGCTCTGCCCTGTATGCATTTTATAATAGGTGTGCATTCATTGCAAATATGAAATGCAATATAGAAACACATTGGTTTAACTATAATAGGATTTTCTTTTAGCAATTATAAATTATCAAAAAATAAATGGCATTTATTTAGATACTGTACCTTTCTATTCTATATATTGCTTCATTTGGCACTTTATATTTATGCTATATTAATATCCTTACAAAATGCAAAATTCCAAAATGTAATTATTCTCTACGTAATACATATTATGTTTGCTCCATTTGAAATGTTGAAATATATATATTATTAGACATATATATATATATAATCAATAGCTTAGACCATAACATGTATGTGTGGTAATTACATTAAACATGTACAAGTACAGAAAACCTGTCATATCAGAAATGTGTATTTGTTAAATGAAAGCATTTTCAAAGAAGCCATTAATAGAGATTAGTTTCCTACAACAGTCCTTGAATCCTGCAACTAGTTTTAGGCTAAGAACGTAAAAGATTTTACAGAAAATAAATAAAATACATACAAAATAAACAAACTGTGGTACACTAGCCTCTTTTAAATATAATTTATTCCATTTGATATGTCTAATAATATAGTATAATCCCTTTTTCTCAGTTTAAGAAAAGTGTTGGTTATTATTTACCAAAATATGCAAATAATATTTTTTCTAAGAGGTTTTCAGCATTTTTATAATAATTACAAAACTCACTAGTATCAAGAATAATTTAGTAACAGCCTGGAATTAACTGAAAGCTACATTCTCTTTCCACATTACAGGCACATGGAAAAAAAAAAAAATGTTTGGACAGATTTTGACAAGCTTTACATATGGGTTTACCGTTTATAATGACATTGACTGTCTGTTTATTACAGCTAAAGAAGTAATTAATGACAACTATATTTGCACTTTATGTAGAGGAATAGCTGGAAAAGCATCAATTATTCACATCAGCCCTTTTAACTGAAGCAGAATATTCTCTCCTACCTTTCTGCTTTCTGGCATTTCCATTCCTTTGCTGCTCATCCTCTTCATTAATAGTAAATAAAACAGGTAGAGTCGGCCTCGTACTTGACTTCTTAAACCTTTCCTGTCGGACGGCAGTAGCAGAAACAGGCATACTGCTGCTGATTTTATTTTCCAAAGCGCTTATCTTCCAGCTCTTGCCAAGCTAGCTAGCTCCCGAGCTGCCTGTTCATGTGTGCACTTCAAACAAATCCCCTTTGGGTAAACAGGGAGAGCAGCTGACTAGCACTGACATCCAGTCGGCAAGCATGCAAAGCAAGCAAGGGGCCTTGCAATATTCACCAGCCCAGAGGAAAATCTTTAATCCTGCATTGCCTTGCTAAGAAGGATGCTGCTGCTTCTTCAAGGTCTAACCTGTACAATCAGACCCCAGTGCGCACACTGCTTCTTCCTGCCAGAAAAGAAATCCCTTCTGTTTTTGTTGCATTCAAATCCTGCTACAGCTGATTGAAATATTCAGCATGGAACAAAAGGCAGGAAAATATGATACTGTGCTGTTAATGGTTGCTCGGACAACAACAGCAGCATGACAGGGTAGAAGCTGTATATCAGCAGGATGTTACAGTCCACCGGAATGCTCCACAGTATCGCTTGCACAGGCTTGGCAGATACAGGAACAGAAGCCCACTAGTTAATATTATACTGCTGCTATCTGTACTCTCCTCGTAGTGGCTGGCACAAGCAGGACTTTTTGTTTGCACAAGCAGATGAGTACTGGAGTGAAACATCCAATAGCCAGTCGAACTTCACAGATGTTTAATATGCTATGTTCTATACTGTGCAGCCGATATAGATATAGCCTAGTAAAACCTATAGTCTAATACGCAGCACACACAATCTTCTGAATGGGTGTGTGGCTAAGCAAACAATAAATCGCGTTCCTTGATGATACAGTTTCGGTTTCTAATACAAAGGCAAATTTAAGACAACTGGTTTTTTTTTTTGTTGTTTTTTTTAACCCTTTTTTGCATGATTGCCTAATCCTGCGATGTGACAAATTATGACATTTACATAATGCTGTAAATTAGGAGCTCCATGAAGGGTTGATGAAGTAATATATTTTCAGTTATTTATTTATTCATTCAAACCAGTTGCACTTAAAAAACACACACATAAAATGCAAGCCAGTGTTCAAATCAGCATTGGTAAATTTTAACTCTTAATAAGTAACAAAAAATAAATAAAAAAAATCTAAATATGCAGCTGACAAGCAGTGAACCGAGCCACATTTTCTGCTTAAAGTGACAGTTCATCAGAATTGCTCAAGGTCAAAAATGAGAAACCGCTAGAAGCAGCAGTATTACATAGCTATAGCAGTGTTTGACAATAGGATTCCCAAATGTAATTTATAAGCAACCTCCTCCCCCACTCCCCTTCTGCTACTGTAAATGATACCAGTGTACAAATGCAAATACTGAACAAATGCAAATACAGCATTGTAGCAGGGCGGTAGAAAAGCCCTGCATGTATGAAAGGGGGCAGGACAAAGCCCTGCTGAAACTGTATTTGTTTATTTTGAGCAGGTTATTATTTAAAACAAATGTATTTTAAATACCACTCCGCCTTTTGGGTCGATTGCAGCGTACCAGAGCTAGTCCACTTGATGCGTCTAACTAGTGGATTAAGCAGGTTTAGTCCACTTGCTTGGACTAAAGTTAGTACACTGTTAATCCCGATTGCAGCGTACCAGACGATAATCACCACAGGTGGATCGTCCGCTAAATCGGACTAAACAAGATCCTGTTTGTGCGTACCAAATCGGACGCGAGATGATCCTGTTCAGGTGGATTAATTTAGTACTATGAAGTATAAGACTAACTTAGTACGCTTGCTCGTCCGATGTTTATAAAGCACATTTTAAAACAAAGACAGCTCCATTATTCTCTGAAATGTCGTCTGAAAATTATTAAAATGAAAAGTGAAGGCTTTTGAAGCATTTTGTGCAGTCAGGTTCGCTCGCCGATGCAGAGTCACATGAATCGCTTCATGTTCAGTGCAAGGTACTGTAGATCCGCATAACCCAGTGTCTCAAGTGAAAGGCATCACTAAAATTTAACAGAATACAGAACTACAAACAATATTTTAAATTATTATATAAAATTGACAATAGCACTGTGTACATTATATCATTACCTTGTATCATTGATACACAATATTAAACAATAATACATTTTCTAGGTTGACTGAGAATGTAGCCTATAATTTAAATATGTGGCACCTTTTTCCTTTTTTCTTATTTATTATGGTTGAGGAACAAAATATTCTGAAGAGACTGGTTTTGTTTTATTCATAAAAATGTTGCAAAAACTGTAAAGTGCCACACAATAAGATACTCCTATATTTAAATAATAATAATAAAACGCACGTTTCATGTATTCAATTCAACTGTCTGAAACGTCACATGTATAATTAGTATAATTACAATGTAATACTCTGCATCTCCTGCTGAATGTACTACATGCAATCAGGTGGTTTGGCGAGTCCTCTTCTGCACTTTCGCCACGGTTTGTTTTGTTGGAATTCCGAAGTGAACACTTTTTTCTAATGTTAAGGTTAAGGGTGAGGGTTAGTCTATATTTGTAATGTTAAGGTTAGGTTAAGGGTGAGGGTTAGTCTATATTTGTAATGTTAAGGTTAGGTTAAGGGTGAGGGTTAGTCTATATTTGCATTATTACGGTACAATGTTTTTTACTAATCAAAAACCACTTGATTGCATATAGTACAATAAGCAGGGATGCAGAATTTTATGGGATGCAGAATATTACACAACACCGGCAAGTTAAAATGCAAGTATGATCTGTTAGTGTGGAATGTGCACAAAAATACAAGTACAATTAGGCATATCAATATAGATTATGAATATGTATTTTAAATGTGTTTGCACGAATCACGCCTAATGTAGCCTAATAAAAACACTTTTTTTTATCATTAATAGGCCTATATGTATTACTGTATTTGCTTTTTTTCATATTTCTGACTTTTTTGCCGGGGCTTTCAATATCCTCAATGTTCTTAATCAAATGTTCGTAATGACGATGTACAAGACGTCTGAGTTTGTCTTTACACCTTAAATTGTGAATTTCCATCCGCACTTGTAGAGGCTTATTATGGGTTAGTCCTCATTGTCTGGCTGACTTGTTCCACTTGTTCAGACTAGCTAAACCACTTGCTTTTTGGCACGCTACAATCAGGACTAACTTAGTACAGATCTGCAGGATTTGCTAGACCCCTTTTTAGTCCACTTGATGCAGATTAACATTTTGACACCTGAAACCCAACTGATGAAAAACAAAAACACATTTATGCAAGCCTTTCTAACCAATGGAATTTAAGCAAGGGATATACAAAAAAATGAACCCAGTTATTATTCATCCACAGAGAATGTAGAGCACAATCTGGAGGGTGTACCCTCTTAAGTGTCAAGTGAGCAATTCAATCTGTGCCTACCCATTCTGTGGCCTCTCTTTGGGACTGGCTGTAAAGATCCCTAGGGGAAGCTTTGGTAAAGTTGAAACCACCAAACTCGTTTAGCTAACTGTTTACAGTGTAAGGGTGGGTCATTTCCTCATCAGCACATCCTTAAGATGCATTAGCTATTCTTACCTAAAATGAGGCCTTAGAGGCTATAATCAATATTCCTTTGCAGACTTACTGCAAGCGTGTATTTGTGGAGGACTGTTTTTTCTCTGTATGCCTTGTGTTGCAGATTGAGGAGGGAGGTATTGGATCAACAAAACATATGTCATTGTTACAGTTTGAAGAGAAATCATTTTTATTGATACTGTTTTGATCTAATTGTTATGAAACCTACATTTGGAAATGAGCAGGAGATTCAATATTTCTATTAAATTGTATGAAGTAAAACAATGTGGTGGGGAGTGATGTTCCAGAAGCTGAGCAACAGAACAAGCTGGACACAAAGCTCTATTGTATGTTTAGAAGTGTTTGTTGGCTACTTTTTATCATGTCGGGAGTATATTTCTTTCACATTCTTTGTTGTGTCATACCCGTAAGCAAACAGTAGAAGCAAAAATACACTCTCAACATGATTATAGAGGTAGCCACTGAATAATTAAACATAGTATAAAGTCATTCAATATAATTGAATGTTGAAAAGCTGACAAAGTATTTCATCTGTTTTTATACAGGGATGGGAACTAAGGATCCTATTGCATAGCCGTTTCACCCATTCCAGGTTTTACCAGAAGCTTGATTAGCCAGTGTATAGGTAACAAGCTCAGGTGTGTCTTATCAAACTCAAAGTAAAACCAGGAATGGATTAAACTCCTATGCAATGAGAGTCTTATTTCTATCACTGTAATACACTGTGCGTGGTTTAAACGTTTGACACTCTCTACAAAAGTATGTGTAATTGCTCCTAATACGTCCCAATGGAGAATGACTTATAATTTGCATTGTATTACATGACTAGTAAAGCCTCTGATGAATGTTTTCTAATGAGAGTGAACATATCTTACATGAAATCCCTACAAGTTAGCACCATAGAAAATGGAGTAAACTGTTTTCTTTATACCATAATTATGTTTTATATCCAAATATGATTAACATTTTGACTGCTATGCAGTGGCATGGTAAAAATGATTATTTTACTGTACATCACTCTATTAAAATCTTTGTTACTGAGTTTTACAAACACAACATCAAATTGTTAACATAATCTAACAGAAACAGATAGAATTAAATCCTGATTGCTTATACATGCTGTATGTATAACAAATTAGGTTGTACCAAAGAGGATTTCTAATGTGCGTTTTATTCATTTGCAAGGGTTATAACTCCTGTTTTAGGAACGTTCTAGAAAATGCAGACTCTCACTAGGAATGCAGTTACCTAGCGTATCTTTGTTTTAAACCCGCTTCCATTAAACCCGATGGGCTCCGACATCAATAGATTTTAACTTCTCAATGCTAGTCAGTCTGAATACCTGGTGTACAAGACAAGTGAAGTGCTATGGTAGAATATGTTTGAAACATACAAAATATACGCCAACACTAAATTTTAATTTTGAAAACTAAGCACCATCCGCCCCTCCACCCTTGTGTTAACCAGAGACAGAACTTTCATTTCTTCATTCGCTATCTCGACAGCAAAGCGTCGTATAGCGTAAGCTATATTGAAAGAAATGTCTTGAAACCCCTCTGCTGTTTGGGATTTTTTTGTTAAATGCCCAGATGACCAAAAAAAAAAAGTTGAATGCGTCTGTTGATGTATCATGGAGGCACATCCAATCTCCGGGGTCACTTGACCGCAAGTTCACATTATTATTAGTAGTAGTAGTCGTAGTAGTAGTAGTAGTAAAATGTGACTGTGACTGATAACCTGCTTGGAATGGTGACTGTTAAATTAAGCTTTGTTTTGCCTAAATCCACTGCAGTTAGTGCTGCTGCAATGCAAACTTACTGTATATATCACAAGCAGCATCAATTACATGTAAATAAACTTGATTACCGTTCTAAACTACATGTGAATGTTTTATTCCATTTATATGGATTACCTGTAAAATAAATAGGATTCAATCAAATATAAACTCATAGCTATGGTGACGTCACCAGTAAATTATGAAAATTAGTACCATTGAAGGTTCGAACCTTCCTTCCTTCGGTAATGTGTTCTGAACCTTTGAATGTACCCTTTGTTGCAGCCCTTGATAAAATCAAATCTAAAAAATAAAAATAAATATTATATACACACACATACACACACACACAGTACTGTGCAAAAGTTTTAGGCAGGTGTGAAATAATGCTGTAAAGTAAGAATGCTTTCAAAAATAGACCGTTGAGGACCGTAGACGCAGTGGTCGGCCAAGGAAACTTACTGCAGCAGATGAAAGACACATCATGCTTACTTCCCTTCACGATCGGAAGATGTCCAGCAGTGCCATCAGCTCAGAATTGGCAGAAAACACTGGGACCCTGGTACACCCATCTACTGTCCGGAGAAGTCTGGTCAGAAGTGGCCTTCATGGAAGACTTGCGGCCAAAAAGCCATACCTTCGACGTGGAAACAAGGCCAAGCGACTCAACTATGCACGAAAACACAGGAACTGGGGTGCAGAAAAATGGCAGCAGGTGCTCTGGACTGATGAGTCAAAATTTGAAATATTTGGCTGTAGTAGAAGGCAGTTTGTTCGCCGAAGGGCTGGAGAGCGGTACACAAATGAGTGTCTGCAGGCAACAGTGAAGCATGGTGGAGGTTCCTTGCAAGTTTAGGGCTGCATTTCTGCAAATGGAGTTGGGGATTTGGTCAGAATTAATGGTCTCCTCAATGCTGAGAAGTACAGGCAGATACTTATCCATCATGCAATACCATCAGGGAGGCATCTGATTGGCCCCAAATTTATTCTGCAGCATGACAACGACCCCAAACATACAGCGAAAGTCATTAAGAACTACCTTCGCGTAAAGAAGAACAAGGAGTCCTGGAAGTGATGGTATGGCCCCCACAGAGCCCAGATCTCAACATCATCGAGTCTGTCTGGGATTACATGAAGAGAGAGAAGCAACTGAGGCTGCCTAAATCCACAGAAGAGCTGTGGTTAGTTCTCCAAGATGTTTGGGCCAACCTACCTGCCGAGTTCCTTCAAAAACTGTGTGCAAGTGTACCTAGAAGAATTGATGCTGTTTTGAAGGCAAAGGGTGGTCACACCAAATATTGATTTGATGTAGATTTTTCTTCTGTTCACTCACTTTGCATTTTGTTAATCGATAAATATAAACTATTAACATGTCTATTTTTGAAAGCATTCTTACTTTACAGCATTTTTTCACACCTGCCTAAAACTTTTGCACAGTACTATATATATATATATATATATATATATATATAATTACACACACAGTGCAGTGAAAAAGTATTTGCCCCGTCTGATTTTCTGCATTTTTGCATATTTTTGACACTGAATGTTATCAGATCTTCAACCAAAACTTAATATTAGATAAAAGGGACCCTGAGTGAACAAATAACACAACAATTTGATACATATTTCATTTATTTATTAAAGAAAGTTATGCAACACCCAATGCTCCCGTGTGAAAAAGTAATCACCCCCTTAGACTCAATAACTGGTTATGCCACTTTTAGCAGCAATAACTGCAACCAAACACTTCCTGTAGTTATTGATTAGTCTTGGCCCACTCCTCCATGCAGAACTGCTTCAACTCAGTGACATTTGTGGGTTTCCGAGCATGAACTGCTTATTTCAGGTCCTGCCACAACATCTCAATGGGGTTTAGGTCTGGACTGACTAGGCCATTCCAAAACTTTAAATTTCTTGTTCTTCAACCATTCTGATGTAGACTTGCTTGTGTGTTTTGGATCATTGTCTTGCTGCATGACCCAGCTGCGCTTCAGCTTCAGCTCACGGATGGATGGCCTGACATTCTCCTGTAGAATTCTCTGATACAGAGCAGAATTCATGGTTCCTTCAATGATGGCAAGGCGCCCAGGTCCTGATGCAGCAAAGCATCCCCAAACCATGACACTACCACCACCATGCTTGACCGTTGGTATGAGGTTCTTACTGTGGAATGCAGTGTTTGGTTTTCGGCAGACATAACGGGGCCCACGTCAGCCAAAAAGTTCAATTTTTGACTCATCTGTCCATAGAACATTGTTCCAGAACTCTTGAGGATCATCCAGGTGCTTTTTGGCAAACTTGAGATGAGCATTCATGTTCTTCTTAGTGAGCAATGGTTTCCGCCTTGCTACTCTGCCATGAATCCCATTTTTGCCCAGTGTCTTTCTGATGGTGGAGTCATGAACACTGACCTTAGCCGAGGCGAGAGAGGACTGCAGATCCCTAGATGTTGTTCTAGGGTTCTTTGTGACTTCCTGGACAATTTTACGCCTTGCTCTTGGAGAGACTTTGGCAGGATGACCACTCCTGGGAAGATTCACTACTGTCCCAAACTTTCTCCATTTGGACAATATGGCTCTGACTGTGGTTTGGTGAAGCCCCAGAGATTTAGAAATGGCTTTGTAACCCTTTCCAGACTGATAGGCATCAACAACTTTTTTCCGGAGGTCTTCAGGAATTTCTTTTGTTCATGGCATGATGTGCCTCTAGAACCTGTGTGCATTCTGGGGGCAAAAATAAGCATTATCCTGCCAGCAGTAGGTAGTTATAAATTATGTATACACATTTTCTTACTGCATCGACAGAAACTACATATCAAGCTTAAGTCCTATATTTTCAACTTAAGGACCATCTTATATATGTAGAAACTCATTTTAAAACACAGTAATCCTTTAGGTTAGAAAGACACAAAGAAATTCTGTTTTCAAAATCGCAAAATGTCATGACCCAGTTGCTAGTGACCAGTCAGATCTTCTTGTGAAAAGATACCAGGATAAATTAATGAAAGGAAAATCCTCTTAAACCGGATCTAAATCTTCCAATAATCTGCACAACACAACAGTTGGGTGTAATACAGTAAAACGTGCTACTGCATGCATGCACAGCTTTTACTTAGTGCAGTATTAGGTTGAAATAGCATGGGGACAGACTATACAGTAGATGAGAGGATAAAAATACTTAACACTAAACAATTCAACAGTTTAATATAAATTGTTTACTTTTCCATAAACAAAGCTTCTGATTTTCGGTTGTAACCAATAAAAACCGATAAAACACCCCTGATACAAAAAAATTAAATCGGTTATATCCAATAAACACCGGAAAAAACCTGTGCAGTACAGTTGGTCAATGTCCTTCCTTCCTGGCTCGTATCTCACATTGATTCGTTCTGAATATACGTAAACCCACCCCAACTACTGAGTGGCAGCAAATTCCTACATTTCTATTGGAGGATTGTAACACACTTGCGAGATTTATATCGCGATTACAAGAAACAGAGGATTGTTCTTGCTCGTGAGATTTAAATATACATTCCAGATCGATCGGGAATATTTACACGCTCATGGAATTTAAAACAGAATTGCAAATTGTGGCGAAATGTAAACAAATTCCTAAACACACAAAAACCCCAGAAGAACATGCCTGTGACCACAAGGATTTAGTTGTGGAAGACAACAAAGGAAATAAGGTACAATTGAAAACGTGTGCAAGTACTGTCAAGTTACTATACATGTTGTGACAGAAACAAAACTAAAGTAACTGGATAACAATAACTTCATACAGTATATAAAAAAGCCCTGAAGAAAAAAAAAAAAAACATTTACATATAACTCAGATAGCTAAAAAATAAGCAACGAAAAACTAAATTAATAAAAACTGATGTCCTAATTATACAGAACTAGACTGAAAATGGTGGCTAGAAGATGGTGCGTGTGTGTGTGTGTGTGTGTGCTTGCGTGCGTGCGTGTGTGTGTCAGTTGCATGGATCTAAGTAAGCCAGTTTGTTCTTCCAAGCTGTTAAAATTCCTAATATATGTTGAATGAGAGTGGATTGAAAACAATGTGTTAACATTTTATGACGAAAATCTAATTTGTACATAAAATTGTAAGTGGCCAATGATCATTTTGACTGAAACTTCTGGGTCAAAACCAATTTTCTGGCCGGGTGTCCGAGCCATTTTGGACCATTTTCAGAAGCAAATCTGAACTTAACTTTGTAGAAAAAAAGTCTTATATTAATTCACTTTCAACTTGTCATTTTACTAGATGGATCAACCTGATAAATCACACAAACACAGTTTTTGAATAGTTACTCATCAAACCTTTTACATGTTTGCCCAATTCCCATAATATACATTTTATAAAACGTCAGCTTACATCAAATACAAATTTTCCTTAACTCAATCAGATGTCGTAAAATGCAGGGTCATACAGTTTCTCTGATACAAATTTCAAGGATCATTTGACAATTTTCAAAGCAGAGTTGACCTGGGTGACAGACACAAGTACACAATGCACGTATCAATGCCCCGGAAGCAGCTTGTCACAGTCGCTTCCATCCAAGCTTCTCTGGATTGAACCGTCGGCCCAAATGTTGATTAGAGCAAATGTTCCTTCATCCCTGCTGCAGTCTGGCTCATGGTGCATCTCAATCAACACGCAGGCGTGGCTGTTTGTTATTTCGCCGGCTTACAAATGGCTGTCATGCATTTTTTTTCGCTCAGTCGGGGTCAAAGCATTTCGACCCACATCCTGAGTTGGGTTGCTGCGACCTGGGTCAACCCGGGTCAACCCAGGTACGTGATTTCACACTATTCAATATTGTGACCCGGGTAGTCAGAACCCAGGTCGGGACCCGGGTAGGAGTGTGAGTGTGAAAGGGGCTTAAGAAATTATGTTTTTGCATTTGTGCTTGCTTCTAAATATGGTCCACTGAGTTAGTTTGCCCATTATAAAATAACTTAAAGCAATAACTGCTGCTAGTGCAACCAAGTCATTTCTTGTTAGTTTTAAAATATTTATATTTTTTTACTTTAAATATTCGGGCAAGTTTTACACTTGCATTGGATCGGGTACATTATTTTATATCTTTAACAAGGGCTGACAGTGCGCAGAACGGCATGGAGAGTAATATAAGCAACAATAGTTTAATTACCTTACGATTTCAGGTACGTGCCTTTAAAATAAGGTGACACCATTGTCGTTTTTTATACACAAATAAGCTTACATGACTTGAAAAACGTCTTTAACGCTGCAAGCAAATTCCTACTTGGTTTGATTGAATGAGTAGTACATAACAAACTTCAATATGAAAGCTGAAAAGTAATTTCAATAAACAACAAGTTTTTAATTTAAAAAAAAAAAAAAACATTCTCGCCTACTTCACTAAAGTAAAAACGGGCTTCTGTTATTTTGAAATACTACTGCTTCAGATTATTACTGGTGCTTAATAACAGTAACAGTTCGTGGCCCCGCAGCAACACAAACTACTAACTTCCTTATTTTAAAAAAATACATAAATAACCGTCTAGTTCTCGCTTGCCTTTTTTTCCCATTAATATAATTAAATTAATAGAGAATGAAAACAAACTAAACTAACAACTACTTAGCCTATATTTAATTTGTATTGTGTTTCTGTATTTTTTTGATATCTATGTTGGGCTTATGGTGTCTTCTGAATGACTTCCCGTTTTTATTACTACATTTTAACCGTTTAAAGGCAAAACCATAACAAAACAGAATAATAGGGTGCATACACTGAGTGGCAACATATAGTTTGCCTCTCCTGTGCTTTATGGGTTAGTATGATCTCAATTACGTTACAACTGAAGTCTTTTTGGTTGTACAACTGCACTGTTTGACTATACACTGGGTAAACAGGATTGAGTACATTTACATATCATATTATACATACAAATTGTAAGTATAAATCTATGTCTTATGATTCAGTAACTTAAAGTTGTATCTGCTTTTAACTTGCATTATTCTTAAAAACAAAGTTGACCCAATTGGGGTCTTCATATCATATTAATAACATCATGTTGGTTCAAACAACAGAACTAGTCTCATTATCATTGCCATCATCTTTTTATTAACCATTTTAGCTTTGATTGTGAGCATTTTACACACTGTGGAATCACCTTTAAAAAAGAAACACTTCAGCAAATCTGAACTCGGTTCTAAAACTCAACTTAAGAACCTAAATATAGCTGCCCTGAACCTTGGAAACTGTCTGCTGCTGCCTTCCCCCACAGTATGAAGCCTTGGCGTACTTCTTGACAGCAACCTATCCTTTGATGCCCACATCTCCTCTGTGGTCAAATCTTCCTTCTACCATCTTCGAAACATTTCCAAAGTCTGTCCCTACCTTCCCCTCCCAGATGCGGAGATACTTTGTCATGCATTCCTCTCGACTCGACTACTGCAATTCTCTATATGGTGATCTCCTGGCACGCACCATAAACCGACTGAAGCTAGTTCAGAATGCCGCTGCCAGGATCCTTACCAGATGCAAAAAACATGATCACATTTTTTTTTTTTTTTACTGTATATCATGTATTATGCATTTCTCTGTATTTAAAGTATTATGGATTTTCTTTATGTTACTGCATCTTGTAAAGCGCTTTGTGATGGTGTCCAGTACGAAAGGTGCTATATAAAAAAGATTGATTGAAGACTGATTATCCAGCAAGGTATTCTGTATGTTAATCAAATCAATGCCTTAGTAGTTGTGTGTGTGTGGGGGGGGGTCTCCAGTTTTACTTCTAATGGATTTTGTGACATTCAATTTAATGTGTCTCACTTAAAAAGTACCGCCTTTAGAGAAGATGAACACGATCAGTATGCTTTGTTTTCTCTGCCACAATACATTTTCAGTTATTTTACTGTACACTATCTCACTAAAATCAAAACTGGATCAAAGACAATCATTGCCCTTAAATGTAGCACTGAAGACAAATTTACAAATAATTAAGAAATTGCTAAATGGTTCAGTCAACATTATTAAATTAATTTAACAGAAAATACTGTTTCTTCTAAATTTAATAAAACAATATTTTTTTTACAAAAAATTAATCATAAATATGTACATATCTTATGAGTAATACTGTCTGAACAATGCATAAGGTTAATGAAGATTAATAGTTTGTTAAATATACATTTTAAGCATACAATCCTGTTTTTCCAATGAAACAAACACCTCCACTTATCTCTATATCACACTGAAATTTGGCATCTCTTATTACACGTACAAGACAATAAATTTATTCTTTAAAAGACAAGTTAACATCTACTTTTATCTGCAGCCAAATACTGTTCCGTGTTTGCCCTCCAGTCCTATTAGGGGCATTGGGAAAGCTTTCATTCTTGCAGAACTGAAGTTTAATTCATGTGAGCATATAAACCACTTCCATTTGCCTTTGAGGGCTGAAACTGGAGATCTTTTAAAAAAAAACGATAAAGCAATACATTCTGAGAACTATAAATATAACTGCATTACTGGAGAGACAAATACAAATCAGATTCGAAAAGTCAGTTCAGGTACTAAAACTATAGAGCTGGAAGAGAAATGCTGAAAAAGAATACAGCCGCCTTTCAATAGGAGTACTACAGTGTTTATGAAAGGAGAGTTCAAGCGCGTGGAATGTGACACTACAGTAGCCTACTGGCGGTAGAAATTATTTGATTGCCTATGCACGCATTTGATTTTAGGCAGATGTATGGCACTTATGTGACACGTGTCGTCTGCATTTATGAGAATTTACATATGTTTTCTGCTTTATTATTTGTTCCAAAATCACAGGTGAACGCGCGTTGCTGATCTCTGTTGAGTATAGCCGTAATGCACTGTGTAATGTTAACATGCAGTAGTAATAATGACATTTCGTGCTTTGCCAACAAACTAAATAAAATAATTCCAACGGGGTCAACGTGGCTAATTGAAACTGGTATCGGAGAAATTTGGTCAATAAATTCGTTTGTGTGTCTCAACAATAACTGTGTTTAAATGTGCGCTGTCCGAATACTGAAATCTGGAATGATGTTGCATTTCTTTCATAATGTTCAACTGTTAAAACTTAGTTGATCTTGTAACTTAGATCAACAAATTGCTCCTGACCGTCCCTTGTCCTTTCCATTCCCTATTGTTGTTTTTCCTGTTTCTGAATGAACAATCACTACCACGCAGTCTCTGATTTGTGATCTGGATTTATAAATTAAATTAGACCCCATTTCTCCCCCACCATTTATTTATTTATTTATTTAATAACCAATTAACATGCTTTGGTCTCCGACTCCGTTGTGCAATAGTTTTAAAATTCCATTGGTGCCGTACACAATCATCATACTCCGACGTGCTGTCATGGAGTCCATCACTTAAATAAATGCGTTACACTGAATCCAACCCACGGCCCGAGTCTTTGGCAACGCTTTACTTTTAACATAGTTTTATAACGTTACTATGGAACTTGTAGTACTTTTAAACTCACCTTCAAACCTGCAAAGAGAAGTTCCTGCTCTCACCGGATCCGCCATTCCTCCTGACGTCAGGACGGGCGATCTGCAGTGGCACAGAGGCGGTTCAGACGGAGAAGCTCGCCTACCGGGCAGGTAAATAACACACCTGCAGGAATAAGAAAAAGAACATGAATACCGGTACTAGAAAGCAAGCACTTGAGGGCAGGTGTGTGGACAAAACATTGGAACATATTCACAATACAGACAGTACTCAACTCAGGAATTATTTCGATATTTAATCAAATGGTAGTAAAACAACAACTGTTTTTATATAACCATGAATGTATCTATTTAGTACAGACTCACCCAGCTTGGTCTCAATGTAAAAGAACCCTCAAATACAGTATATCACAAAGATCCAGCTGCCATATATACATACACCAGAATGAAATAACAAACAACGATAGGTTAGCGACATCTGCCGGTGTTATAGGCTATAGTAATTCTCACCATGGTGTGAATTCTGGCTAAAGGGTGGTTCACACTGAGCGATCTTCTCCCTGCGTTACAGTTCATTCTGATTGGTTTTAAAAAAAGACAACTTTTTTGGAGGTTCGGGGAGTCGTGCTCACAGTCGCATTTAACTTATACACTGTATAACCGCAGCGCCTCTTTATTTTTATAAACAGCTGATCCAACAAAAAAAATATATTGTGCGATTGACAGCAAATGCCACCATTCCGTTTCATGGTAAAATCACGGACATTCACTCAGACTTTGTTGAGCTGACCCGCTCAATTTAACCATCCCGCTTTCAGTAAACACTGTACTAGGCTGCTGAGAGACACACATCAAACACGGTTTAAATTCCTGAGGTGTTAGTTTTCATTCTGATTATTTATCTGTTTATTTATGGTACCGTACATGCTTAATTATTAGTTCTTTAGACATTTTCCGCTACATCCATACAAGTATAATTTATTTCAAATAATAAACGGTAAATTGTATTTTACTTGTAAAATTCTAAAGGAAAGAGAAAGGCGTGTGATTGGTTGAACCTGAGTGACGTCACCATCTTGACGCTAAGAAGTTGAAATCTACCAACTTGTCAGTCGCGTGTACGATTTGAACGCAAGGTGGTGCGTTCGTAGAGTCCGTCTGAATTGTATGACCAGTGTGAACCAGCCTTTAATCCTCACCCTGTCAGGCCAATTCTCTCACCCCAGTACTCTTCTGAGAGGGTGAACTTTAGCCCGGGCCAGTTCTCACCCCAGTAGCAGTACTGTACATAGCATAGTCGTTTTATTGTACGAGAACTATAAGGAGACACATATTTGTGAATGTACTGTAAAAGATAAGGGGAAAAAAGACTAATGTAATTAAGTGGAGTGCACCTATAGTATCAGATGTCTCTGCCATGGCAAGGTTGACATAAAATAAACATCAATGTTTTAAATAATAAAGATAATAACGTTTTAGTTTCTGACGAGAGTGCTACCAAACCTGTCTGCGGCTGTTTGACAAGTAACAGTTTTAAAATTATATTAAAAACGTTTTCGTGGCAGACACCTTATACTACATTTCATTTCCTTATGGAAATCACCTCAATTTAAAGAACTTGTATAAAATTAGCTGCGCATGAATGAAAGTTGAATATATATATATATATATATATATATATATATATATATATATATATATATATATATATATATATATATATATATAAATTAAGACTCCACGTGCTGCCCGTAGGCAATGATGTCGGGTGAGATGTATGATATTGTAGCGTTTTTGTCAGGTTTATGAAGCAGGACTCACGGAGACGGAATTCTCGGTCTCGAATTTTTATTTGAATAAACAGAGAATTCCTGTCAGGGGCCGGAATTCACGCCACTAAAACAACAAACCCTTCTTTATCCTCTATTGCTATCTCTCTCGCTTTCTCTCAAGTCGCTGTCACTCTCTCTCACTCTCAGTCTCAGTCTCTCCTCTGTCACTCATCCACCACCTTATATAACGTCTCCTCATCTCCCGCCGCTGTCCGGCTCAACCAATCGACCCATGGTCTGCAGCCCCCCTTTTCCCGCTGCTAACTAACGGCGTGACCCGTTCCCCTTACAATACACATAACATAAAAGATAGACAAGACAAACGGGACAGACAACAAGTCCTGGAACAATACAATTACAATACTTTTATGTATAACACAGCTTAACTTAAATATATCTATAAATCACTTTGCTGTTGTACAATAATAATAATAAAACACTAGAGGGCACCAGAGACTCTGCAAACCAGGCAATTAGAACTATCATTTCCTGTGGCCATTTAGAAATGTATCCAAGTACACAAGAGGTGATGTAAGTATAGGCGCAGTGCAAATAATTGCGGATTCAAAATTCAAATTGCATTGCAGCCAGGCAATTATTTTGCACTGCGCCCTATGTAAGCATAAGAGCAATGCAAATTACTCAACACGCACAAATAATGATCCACAATTATGATAACGAGGGTCTCAATGAGCGCATCGGTCTGTTTAGTGGCCGCACTTGCAGAGTTAGGAGTACAGAGAGCAGCAGTCACTGTATGAGGTTTGAGAAGCACGAAAATACAAACCAAAAAAATATATGTCAGAAGAAGGGCAGCAAAGTCCTGTTGGCACACAGAAAAGAAAATAAACATTTTCTGAGAAGGAGCTGAGAGTCCTTAGGGCTGAGGTCAGCATGAAACAGAGTTGTTTGGAAAAGTTATGCTGGTATCCTTATGGATTGATATGTATTGGCCTGCCCTTTTTAGCATGACATCCAGAAATGTGCCTAGCACTCTGGAAAAGGTGGATTGGGCTATTCCTCCCAACTGGTCTGAAAGGAACCAGAGGCGATTTACGGCAGCATTATGGGGGTTTTGCACCCACAAATCACTTTGCGCGTATCCTTACATCACCCCCATAATGTTGAGGTAGATAATTACATGATTGAGGACAGGTACACAGTTAACTTAGACAGAAAGCTCATTGATTCTACGAACTGCTTGTGTTTTATTTCATGTATCTAGTGCAGGCTACATTTAGTAACCTTTCTGAGAACAGGGTATTAGAGACATGAATTTCTATGTAACCTCTGTCTGCAGCCAAGTCACAAGTTTGGAAGGACAAAAGCTCTGGAGAGTACGACAGTGTCACATTTAGTTGGCCAAGAGTGATACTGAATTTCTTCCTGCTTCATTTTCTTTCTGCTTTGACAAGCTCTGATTGATCAAGTAAAAACTGCTATTAGACCACTCTGCTGATCATTTACACAGGCCATACATATTCAAGATTTTCTTTCAAACTTGGATACTCCATTACATAATAATAATTGCATTATTGGTAAAAATGCACAAAAACGTGTTCTGCAAATAGACATCGATAGGTACTACCATACCCTTTCCAGAGTGAAAGACAAATACAACTGCCTTCGAAGGCAACCCCAAATGCTAATTTTCTGGTCTTCATTGAAGGGATTCTAAGTTCTGTAATAGTACTCAACTGTCTACCTAGTTAACAATATTGTGGGTCTTTAGGAAGAATAATCATTCTTCCACTCATGTGAAATCAATTCTAGAACTACTGTATAAAAGGCTGAAGACTATTTAACATTACTTTTCTAGTTTTTTGAGTGTATTAAGATAACTTAAAGGCACTTCATTTATTGATAGATGGAAGTAGCTAAGGACCCTGATGGTGATGTAATGGCATACATACACCTGCAGAATGTTCTCATTCAGTGATTGAAAGTAAGATGAAATATCCGTGAAATGCAACTATGGTTATCCTTCCAGTATTCAATGCGCACGAGATTCTCTTTTGGACGTCATGTAGAGGACAGCATATAAAGTTGTCATCAAAATTACAGAAGCTGTCTGAGTGTCTCTCCCTTACTATCTCTTTCAACAGCTCTACAAAAACAACAGCTGACCATAGAAAACAAGGGAGGTGTTCCTGCCAAATTAGAATAATGGGCGGAGCAACTACCTTGACCACAGGAACTTGTAATTATCACAAATTTGTCAGTTGTTTGAATGTCATTCAACGTGTGTTTGTGTACTTGGTCAGATCATGAATACTGTATGTATTATATGTATGTGGGTTGAACAGAAACATAGAAATACTGTTGTATTAAAATAATGTTGTTAAATCGGCTTTCTCCATACCTGACAAAATTGAGCTTTCAAAATAAGGGAACTGCTCGGAGTCTGTCAGATGACAGATGGTTGATTGCTGACAGTAGTTTAGCAGAAGCTCCAGTCTGGAGGATTACCTTGGTATGCTTAATTTTAAAACATTTCCAGATGTTTTCAAGATGTAAAGTAGCTGTTAAATATCAAAAAGGTAACATCATCTAGATTTTCAGTGAATGCTTTTTCAATTGGCAATAGGTCTGGCAACTGTCTGGTATCACACAATGTTTGTCATCGCATCACCCGCTATTTCTTTTTTTTTCCAAATGTCCCTGATCAACCAACCCCGCCTAAACTGGCAAATCCCTGCAGAGTGTTACCGTAATCCTGAAGGGAAGCTGTGGCAATACAGTATGTTGTTTCTAGATGAAAGATGTCATATTAAAATTTAAAGTAATTGTAGATACCAAAATAATTCCATAACGTGTATTTTCATTTAAAAACATGAAAGTGTAAGTGTTGATGCTCTCTCAGAACTGACCAAATAAAATTGCAAATGAACGTATTGGTTGTGTTTTATTTGTTTGCATCATTAATATTTAACACAACAGCAAATCCAACACAATTTAAAAGAAAGGAGAGTATCTCTGACAGCACGAGCCTCCTCAGATCACTGCTGTCCAATTGAAACTGGCGGCTGAGGTAACCTTCACAGTTGCCAAATCCGCTTATAATAATGTTTTTTGAGAGTCGCGGGTTGGAATTTGCATAAACACCCACACTCTAACATGGGTTCGCTTGTTTTGGGCTTGTTTTGAACGGCTTTTTTTTGGGCTTGTTTTGTGCCGCTTTTTTTTCTCGTGAGACTTGGCAACACTGATTCCTTAACACCAGATTTTGTTGACAAGAGTTTGTGTAGGATACAGCAGGCAGTGGCAATTTTGGGAACGAACGAATGCTGCACTTCAGTCCATTTCATCAGTGTCCGCCACCTCCCTTTCAAGTACCCACTACCCGTATTTGCCTAAGCGTGGTGTTGAATGCTTCCTCAGCAGCTGTCAGCCATCTGGGGTAGTCAGGGTAGTATACGCAGCATCACCTGATCCCCTATGCTGTATTGCCTGAATGAAAGGGAAATATAACGTCACTGCCTGTTCCCTTTCAATTCAAAGATGACCGCCAAATTGAATACTTTTGGGGATATGCCTGCTTGTCAGGTATTCGCTGAGCATTTTATATCAAAGCTGCCGATAGGCCCCTCCGCGGAGTGACATCCTCGGTCCCGTCTCACAGGGGTAATAAATAGTCATTGAGTGGAGAATCAGTCTCTTTTGCCTTTCACCAAAAAAAGTGGTGAGCTTCGATAGCCTCGGTGCTTCGGCATCCTTGACACCTTGAAAGCTACACTCCTCGGCGCTTCGATGCCTCGGAGTCCTCAGCTGCCTTGGCAGACAGGTCGTCCTGCTCCTTTTGTGCCAGGTCCAAGGAGAGCACCCTACAAAAAAGAATGGCGCGTTTCTCGGACGAGAACCCTGCAGCCAGCTTAGGAGAGCCATCGTCGGTCTCAGGATCCCAGGCCTCCCCTTCCTAGCCCCAGCTCAACCAGGGCCTGCCCCACAGCATACCCCGGCTTCGCCAGTGGGTGCTACAGAGGTTGAGCAACATGACATGGTGATGAGCGCGTAGGAATAGGATGCTCTCTCCCTAGAGGTTTCCTGGGATGAGGAGTTCTTCTTGCGAACAGAGACTCAGGACCTAGACCTGACTCAGGTAATGGCCCCCAGCTCCAAGCTCGCCTCGGAGCCTGAGATTCCAGCACCCTTGAACTCGGTTTGGGCTCTGATGGAAAGCTGTGACTGTCTCAGGTGAGGGTCCCGGATGCGAACAAGTCCACCTTATTGGATGCGCCTATCTCCGCTGGCCATACTACCACGACCAGTGGCAGAGGAGATCCTGCAACGCTCTCACAGAGAGCGAGGGATGTCCCAACAGGTGGCACTGATGCTCCCCCCCCATGCCTCGACACGGGGAAGGAGGTGGCGATGGTGTTGGGCAGTTACCACGGTAACCCGGACTATCCCGATCGCTACGGCACCACGGGGTGACCTGAGGCACCACCTCCAGGCCTCCGTGGCAAGGAACCAGCAACAGGCATGGGGGAACGCTGGATGTGGGACCCCAGTGCGCAAGCGCCCAGGGAGACAGTTCCACCGGAACCGCCCCAGGCAGGCTCCAAGGCAGCGTCCTCCCCAGCCTGAGCAGCCTTAGCAGGGGCCCTGAAGGCTTGCGGCCTCAGACCCACCCATAAGCACAACACCATCTGCACTACTGGTGCAATCACACCTCAGACTCTTGGGTGCTCGCCACCATACACACCGGCTACGCACTGCAATTCCACTCTGGACCTCCTCCCTTTCGAGGGATCACGGTCACATCCATGAACGACCATCTCCAGGTCTTGGCCCTCAAACAAGAGGTAGAAACACTACTTTGAAAACAAGCCATCCGTCTCATAATACACACCTCTCAAAAAGAGAGGTTCTACTTAAGGTATTTCTTGGTGCCAAAGAAGGACGGCGGCCTTCTCCATCCTCGACCTGAGACACCTCAACGGGTTCTTGAGGGAGAGGAGGTTCCAGATGGTCACACATCGCCACATCCTCCAGTCTGTCTGGCCGGGCGACTGGTTTACAACAGTGGACCTGAAGGACGCGTATTTTCATGTTCCTATCCGTCCAGCGTACAGGAAATAGCTCCGCTTCGCCTTTCAGGGGAGCGTCTTCGAGTTCTCAGTGCTGCCATTCGGCCTCTCCTTTAGCCTCCCACATGTTTTCAAAGTGGATGGATGCCATCCTAGCTCCCTTGCGGCTGCAAGGGATCAGGGAGATGAATTACCTGGATGACTGGCTCATTTGTTCCCAGTCCCAGACAGGAGCAGTGGCCCACACAATGATTGTGACACAGCATCTGTCGAGGCTGGGTCTCACCCTCAACGATGCAAAAAGCCAATTAACACCGGTGCAGAATATGGTTTATTTGGGTCTCCATCTGGATTCCCTTACAATGCAAGCCTATCTGTCGTACGACAGGGTAGCTGCTATTTGCAACTGCCTGGCCCTGTTTCAGCCAGGGTCCACAGTGCAATTTGTGTTGTGCCAGAAACTACTGGGTCTGATGCCCCCAGTGTCCTCAGCTATTCAACTGGGGTTACTTCACATGCGCCCGCTTCAAGCATGACTCAATGCCTTTCGGCTACACCCCAAGCGCGACAGACACCTTTGGCTGACAGTGTCACGTCTGTGCTGGAATGCACTACACTGGTGGAGGCAAACCCTTCACCTGAGCAAAGACGTAAGGATGGGAGTTATTTACAACCGTCAAGTGGTGATGACAGACACCTCCAACTCCGGTTGGGGGGCGGTCTGGGCAGGCAGAGGAGTCTACAGATTCTGGTCGGGCCGTTGGACGTCCCTGCACGTAAATGCGCTAGAGCTGAGAGCAGTCCACCTCGCGCTACAACATTTTCTCCCTGTGCTGTCCTTGTCCGCATTGACAACGTGTCAGTTGTTGCGTACATGAACCACCAGGGAGGGCTTTGGTCCCCGTGGTTACACACATAGCCTTTTGGCTACTGATCTGGGCACAAGGCACCTACTGTGGAAATATTTTCAAAACTAGTGCATGGCCAGAGGCCATAATCCCATATATTGCCCTATAGCAGTTATTTGACAGGTTCTGCAAGATCTACTAGAGACAGGTAAATCCCCCTCTACGTTGAAAGTGTACCTAGCAGCCATGTTCCCATCGACTCAGTAACCCCGGGCGCTCATATTCTGGTCACCTCCGATAAGCGGGTCAGTGAGCTATAGGCACTGTCCGTGCACAGTTCCTGTATGCGCATTTGGCACAATGGAAACGGTATCGTTGCGCACGAACCCTGCTTTCCTCCCTAAGGTGATTACAGCGTTTCATTTGAATCAATCAGTGTAACTAAAAGCTTTCCATCCCCCTCCCTTTGCAGAGGAGTCAGATAGGATATTAAGTTCCCTCTGTCCAGTTCGGGCATTGAGATGCTATGTGAAAAGAACGAGAGCGCTGCGTCAGTCTGACCAGCTCTTCATTTGTCATGGTGAACGGACCCGAGGTCAAGCCCTCTCTAAGCAGCGACTGTCCCATTGGATTGTGGACACGGTTTCGACTGCGTATACTAATGCCGGCCTACCCCCACCTGGGAGGGTGGCTGCGCACTCAACCCGAGGTGTGGCTACGTCATGGGCCCTCTTCAGAGGTGTTTCGTTGACTTATACATATACTGCGGCTAGCTGGACCATCCCGCATATGTTTACCAGGTTCTACCGACTTAATGTCGTAGATCCCTCTATGCCTTTAATACGCCTTATTCACGCAGCGGCCATGTTTGGTTGAAAACGAGGCTTGGTGTGCGAGCAACTGTCATGGCCGCCTCAGCTACTGATAATGTCGCTATGTGGACGAAATCATTAATATGTGTTCCTCAAATAAGTTGAAGAAATTGATAATTGGGCAGATAATAAAGACAGCAATTGGATCGAGGGTTATATTCATGAAGCAGAAGGTAAATTAGCAAGCGTATTTGTGATCGGAAAGTGAATAAGCTACTAGCCTATACTAGATTTGTAAAATATGTTTAGATCTCGCAGTTTTCGTTAGAGAATGTTTACTTTAATTAATATTGATGTTGATATTAAGCCTCTGTATTGTTTCACGTTTATTGGTTTGGTATAAGCACGTGTTAATTGTTTTCTAAATACAGTTAAGAGGCAGGAGAATGGATGTAGCGTTAGGGCTAAGGCGTTCCGGTCAATGAAAAAGAATGATTCACCTTACAGGGTTCAGGTAACACCATATCCGAAAACCTAGGCTTGGTTTGTTTCTCCAAGCTTAGTTCTGTTCAGTTATTAATCCCATTATTAAGATTCTGTTCAGTTGTATACTAATCCGCTGTTCCATTAGCACATTTGATGTTTTGTATGTAGAACAAGTGTAAGTATAATAATAAGAAGGTAAATAAAGACATTTTAAAAACAAGAATCAAACGTCCCTCTTTCTGTTATTCCTGTACAGTTTATTTGGAGTTAATGTAATGTTAAGGATCTTCTTTCTGACCAAGTATTGTGTAACTCAAGCATATTTTTTGTTAACTCGCGTTACTAAATGTTTTTGTAATTTTGTTCAGTTGTGCTTAATAAAGACTCTTAGTACACTCAGTGTGTCATATACGTTTTTTTTAATACAAACTGTACATTGCATCCCACAAGACACATTCCCTTTAGTATCCATGCATAATCTCAAGCTTCTGCATCTTATCTATTGATTAGGATTGATTGGAAATGCTCAATTGGCTCCCGGACAGTATAACTGAAATGTAATCAATTTGTGACTATAATGAAGAATATGTACATCCACACAGAAATGAAAGTTGAGATTTATCTTCATATATATATATATATATATAATTAAATAATACATGTACAGAATTTTGAGTTTTAACATCTAAAAAGGGCACTGGGTTATTTCTTAAATCAGAACCACAAAACTGAACGCAACAGTGCAACACCATAACTTCTCTCCACTGCAGTTGGAGACATCAGCGACCGGAAGCTAGCAGCTGCACTCCAAGCCTCGTTTTGAGTCTGGTGTATAGGCACGCTCACACTGTAAATCACTTTCACGAATCAGCCCCCAAATGTAGTCTCCCATCATGTTCTCGTTATACTGTCCTTGGTAGCGGCGTTCAAAGTCCAGTATATCCTGGTGGAAGCGCTCGCCTTGCTCCTCCGAGTACGCTCCCATGTTCTCCTTGAATTTATCAAGATGAGCATCAAGGATATGGACCTTGAGGGACATCCTACAGCCCATTGTGCCGTAGTTCTTCACCAGAGTCTCAACCAGCTCCACATAGTTTTCGGCCTTGTGATTGCCCAGGAAGCCCCGAACCACGCTGTTCCAAGCCGCTTTCTCCTTACTAGTGAGCTTCTTGGGGAATTCATTGCATTCCAGGATCTTCTTTATCTGTGGTCCGACGAAGACACCGGCTTTGACCTTTGCCTCAGACAGCTTAGGGAAAAAGTCTTGAAGGTACTTGAAGGCTGCTGACACCTTATCTAGAGCTCTGACAAATTGTTTCATAAGGCCCAATTTGATGTGCAGTGGTGGCATCAGCACCTTCCGGGGGTCCACCAGTGGCTCCCACTTGACGTTGTTCCTCCCCACAGAGAATTCGGTCCGCTTGGAAGGGTCCACCATGCAGAAGTAGCAGTTGCTTGAGTGGTCAGTGGGTTCCCGCCAAATTCTTGGGATAGCGAACTTCATGGCTCTCTTTTCCCCTCTGTACCATCTTACAAAAATACACTTATTTCACCCATGACTAATGTGTAAGAGATTCTCGCAACATTTTTCATATATGATATATTTTTTCAATAACATTGAAAATTGTAAAACATTTTAAAATTAAAAACTTTTACAATTTTAAAAATTTTAACAAATTTTAAAACATAAAATTCCGAGCAACAATTGTCCATCTTACCTTCCAGAGTTTTTTTGCAGTGCTCGCAGGTGAAATGAGGTGCCCAGGGTTTGTCTTGATCCCTGACAGGCATGCCGAAATATGCCTTGTAGGCCTCACACATCTTAGCAGATGCTTCCACAGAGTACTTTTTCGCTCTTGTCTTGATAAATTGGCCGCAGACATAGCAAAATGCGTCTGTCGGATGCTTGCAGCCTCTTGATGCCGTCTCAGAAAAATGCAGATATGTATCCACTTAGGCAGCTGGAACTAAACTGAACTGGTGGGCTTAAGGCCCCTGTATTTATACTACTATTTATATTACTGGAAAGTTCTAGAAGTTACTCCAAGTTTACTCAGCACTGAATCTATCTGGAATGTTCTGGAAAATAGGTAAATTTCAAAATATCACTGTCCTGGTCACAAAAGCAAAGTTTGTGGGGATAATAGCCATTTTCTATACTTTTGAGGCATAAGCAATTAGGAAATAACACTTACTACCCAGGAACAAAAAAAAAAAAAAAAAATTGTTACATGGTGATATCATTATTCTTATTCACTGAAAAGAACCAGCCAAAGCCTCCCCAACATTCAATTTCAACGTTATGACCCTTCTGCCAAGAAGATAAGGAAATCTGCTACATGAACACCACAGGTTATTTCTGGCTTAGCATGCTTCTAGTGGACAGGGACCTGCTATAAGTAGCATCATGGTTTTGTAAAGCATGTCCCTCAGAGCAGCCAGACATGCTTATAGTTGGGTCACTGTCAACATTAACTGATAATCTAAACACCTTATTCAGAAGGCGAAAAAAAACTTTAAACTGCTGACAGTGCCAATATAGTCATACAGTTTGAATGCAGAATCTTGCTGAAGTTCTTGTGCTTCTTGTACTGTGAGCCAGCTCCATTACTAAAGAAGAACAGAGAGGAACAAAACTTCAACATAGACCATTTTTCTGTTTCGTAAAAAATACCTTGGTAATTGAATGCTTTAAAGACATTTCTTACTGTATGTGCTATTCCACACTAGAAAACTGGCTTTACAAAATGGCCGAAATTCAGAACTACATATATTTAGAAAAAACTTGCTTAAGTTGGTACAGAACAATAACAAAGGTCAGAGGGAACATTTTCTGGTCCATTTTATCTGTAATAATAATCAACCTTGGTTGAGGTTCATTGTTAATATCCTATTTTTTGTGGATTTGTTTTTTTTGTTTTGTTTCGCCAAGCAGAACATTACAGCCAACAGCATTTCCTCTTTCAACACAATCCTCACATTCAGCCTGGTGTAATGACAGGTAAGAATCCTCACAGTCACATTCTTACCTGTCTCATTGCTGTCCAATCAGCGCTTATTTCTTAAAGATGTGTGACACAGTGGCACTGATTATCTTGACACTTCAGTTTATTCTCTAATATTCCTTCAGCATATGGAACTAAATACTGTAAATACAGACTAATATTTATTAATTACTTAATTTTTAGTATGGCTATGATTACGAAACCAAATATTTAACTACGGTATACATATTGAGATTACATATGAAAAGGGATGACCAGTAATTCTATAATAATGAATTAAATGCCCCTTATTCACAAACCTTTTACTGGGATGTTTGTCACCATGAAAGTTTGTGAGGCTTACAACGTCTGATCAATTCAATGTTCCTTGTTGAAGTGATCAGAAAATGTGTATATGGTTTCATAATGATAGATGAATGAAACTGACAGTAACCGATTTTACCAACCTGCTGACTTTTAAATAAACCTATGAGCATAATCATTTGCAAACGGATACTGGTGTGATTTGTCATGTTAAACAAACACCCTTTCAGTTTCTAAATAAAATAAATCAATTTTGATGACTATACTGCTGTTATATCCCTTGGAAAGAGTGGAGTTTGGTACCTCAGTGTTGTTTTACAGCCACTGTTTTTATCAAGCATTCCCATGATAGTGGGATGTCTCATATCCTCATAGCCTCAAACAATATCCAGATACATCAAAACATAATTCATTGTTTATCTGACCACCTGCCTGCATACCCAAGACTGACATGTAATGACATGAACATGCAACATTTCAAAAACACCCACTTGAAACAGTATATTATTAGTACACTACAGAGACGCTACTCCACCTTCTTAGAATTAGCTACTTTAAGTGGAGCAGAAACAAAACAGAAACACCTGCAATAGTTAGCAAACACTTGTATGTAAATAGGCTTACCCTCACATGTCTTATTAATGTCATGTGTTATGCAAATAGTGGCATTAATATGTATTGCAGAAAAGCTCTATCTCCTATCTCCCATTGTTGTAAAGGATAATGCTTTGTCATGATGCTTCTCTGCTCCAGTGCATAGAAACCGAGGACTTGTCAATTTCTGAAAGTATGCTTGAGCAATAATGAGGTGGACATCTTCCTCACCCTAACCTAGATTTAATTCACAACTTAGTTGTATGATAAATAGAAGTAAAAATTGAATTTAAGTTGTGTTTATCTTTATATTAAGTTGTCATATTATTTAATTACTACAATGGTATTTGTATTTACTTTAAAAGTGTGGAGTAGTGGTTAGGGCTCTGGACTCTTGACCAGAGGGTAGTGGATTCAATCCCAGGTGGGGACACTGCTGCTGTACCCTTGAGCAAGGTACTTTACATAGATTGCTCCAGTAAAAAAAAAAAAAACAACAACTGTATAAATGGGTAATTGTATGTAAAAAAATGTGTAAAAAAAATAATGTAATTGTATGTAAAAAATACAATTGTAAGTCGCTCTGGATAAGAGCATCTGCTAAGAAATAAATAATAATATGGAACAGTCCATGTTCATCAAGGTATTTAGTTTGAATTAATTATTTGATGGATTAATTAATAAAAAATGTATTTATTAATTAAACCATTTTTTCCTATTGTTTTCTTTGGTTAAATATTTGTAAACATGTGTCTAAGTCATGTAAAGTGAACAGCTTTGCAAGGTGTATAATTGAACACTCCTAGGTTTCCTTAGTAGGCTAACAAACGAAACCCTGGAGAGTTTTACTTTTCTTCACAATATATATATATATATATATATATATATATATATATATATATATATATATATATATATATATATACACGGGTTCTCCTTGTCTGGGGACGACATCCTTTAGCGGTGAAAGCGTTAAAGAAGGGGTTTTGGACTGAAGCACCTCCCTC
>NW_026707262.1:30000-31144 GCF_902713425.1 Acipenser ruthenus | reverse complement strand
AAGACGATCAAACTTGACTATCTAGAGGAAGTAAAAGTCGTAACAAGGTTTCCGTAGGTGAACCTGCGGAAGGATCATTAACGGTCGGCCCCGCGCGCCCGCGCGGGTCTTTCGCCCCGCGCCGCCGTCGGGCGGGGGGTGGGGGGTGTGTGCGCGAGCAGGAGAGGGGAACGGGGAGGGTCTTCGGAGCCTTCCCTTCCCTGCCTGGCTCGCGGCCCCCCCCCCCAGTCCCGTCCCGGACCGCCCTTTGCCCCGCGCTCCGGCGCGGCGGCAGGGGGCGTCGGTGGGGGGGGGAGGGCGTCACCCCGTCGCCCCTTCCTCGCGTCGGCCCTTGCCTTGACCCGGCCGCGAAACGACGAGACGGGCCCCTCTGTCGTCGCTCTCGCACGCCGACCGTCTCGCAGCAGTGCCCTTCGGCCCGTCGCGTTCCTTTCGAGGGGACGTGCGCGGCGGGCTGAGGGCGGCGGGTTCGGCAGTGGTCTTGGAGTCGCGGCCGCTCGACGCAGTCCCCGAACCGCTCGGTGCCTCCCGCGGGAGTCGAGACGGCCGCCGCCTGCAGGCGCGACGGCCTCCCGAACCTTCCTCCCGCGGGGGTCCGGCGGCTCGGGGTTCGGTCACGGTCCCCTCGAAAACCCCGGTGCAGGTACCTGTCGCCCCCGGGCGGAAGGTCTAACGACTCGGTGGCTTCCCGCGCACCCGCCGCTTGCGGACCGGTGCGCGCGGGTCGCCGGGGAGCAAGTTTTGCCTGCCTGCTCTCCGCGGAAGATCCTCAGCGGATCTCCCCCTCCGAGCGCCTGCCCTCCAGATGCTTGGCAAAAACTCTGGTCGCTCGGTTCTCGACTGTTTTCCCGGCCCCCCTTCGGCGACCCAGCTCGTCGGGCTGGCGTCGGAGCGGCTGAGACCAAACGTTTAAGAGACTACTCTTGGCGGTGGATCACTTGGCTCGTGCGTCGATGAAGAACGCAGCTAGCTGCGAGAATTAATGTGAATTGCAGGACACATTGATCATCGACACTTCGAACGCACCTTGCGGCCCCGGGTTCGCTCCCGGGGCTACGTCTGTCTGAGGGTCGTTTTGACATCAATCGCCCGCCCGTGGGCGCGGGGTCTCGGTGCTCCGCTCTCGCGGTCTGGCGCGGCTGGG
>NW_026707262.1:7500-10000 GCF_902713425.1 Acipenser ruthenus | reverse complement strand
CATGACCAGAGGCGGAATTAGCTGACATGACCAGAGGCGGAATTAGCTGACATGACCAGAGGCGGAATTAGCTGACATGACCATGGGCAGAAGTAGCTGACATGACCATGGGCAGAAGTAGCTGACATGACCATGGGCAGAAGTAGCTGACATGACCATGGGCAGAAGTAGCTGACATGACCATAGGCACAGTTAGCTGACATGACCATAGGCAGAAGTAGCTGACATGACCATAGGCAGAAGTAGCTGACATGACCATAGGCAGAAGTAGCTGACATGACCATGGGCAGAAGTAGCTGACATGACCATGGGCAGAAGTAGCTGACATGACCATGGGCAGAAGTAGCTGACATGACCATAGGCACAGTTAGCTGACATGACCATAGGCAGAAGTAGCTGACATGACCATAGGCAGAAGTAGCTGACATGACCATAGGCAGAAGTAGCTGACATGACCATGGGCAGAAGTAGCTGACATGACCATAGGCACAGTTAGCTGACATGACCATAGGCACAGTTAGCTGACATGACCATAGGCGGAGTTAGCTGACATGACCATAGGCACAGTTAGCTGACATGACCATAGGCACAGTTAGCTGACATGACCATAGGCAGAAGTAGCTGACATGACCATAGGCAGAAGTAGCTGACATGACCATGGGCAGAAGTAGCTGACATGACCATAGGCGGAGTTAGCTGACATGACCATAGGCACAGTTAGCTGACATGACCATAGGCACAGTTAGCTGACATGACCATAGGCGGAGTTAGCTGACATGACCAGAGGCGGAATTAGCTAATATGACCATAGGCGGAATTAGCTGACATGACCAGAGGCAGAATTAGCCTACATGACCATGGGCAGAAGTAGCTGACATGACCAGAGCTCCAATTAAAAGTTACCTTCTTCTGAAGGGACAGATTTGCTATGTGTTACGGAGCGAGAGTTCCAGGAGGTCCCTGTGAACTCGTGGCTTCCTCCCTTAATGCAACTAGATGGCAGATACACTGGGGAGGTAGGTGCATATTACTAGGGGCACGGCATTTTCGATCAAAAAAATATTTCTAAGTCAGGACGGAGGTTCATTCTAAGGGCACGAGCGACCGATCTAAGCCGTGTGGGAGGCCCTGCACCCCGGTCAGGGTCCCCCTTCACCCCCTGGCGACATCCTCCCTTGGAAGTCTGCCCGGTGGCCCCCTCCCGCGCCCGGCGCCGGTTCAGGCCGGGCTGGAGGCCCCGTTCCTCGGGCTCAGGACCGGGCTAAGCCCCCTTAAGGACCTGGCCAAGCTCTGGTCACGTTGCGGGAAGGGGGGGGGGGTTGACCTCCCGTGCCCGGGCGCCCGTTCATGCGGGCCTGGAGGCTCCCATTTCCGGCTCGAGAACTGGGGTTTGCGCCCTTGGCTCCTCCGTGCGTTCCCTTTCAGTCTCTGGTCATGTCTACCTTCTCCGGAGGTGATTTGGGAGCCATGGTCATGTTGAGGGGAATTTTCGGAGGGAAATCCCTATCTTTAACATTATATGACCAGAGTCCGGACTTTTTCGGCTCCGTCAGAATCAAAGTTTTCAAAAAAACATGGTCATGTTCCCTATCTTTAACATTAGATGACCATGGCCACCTCGGGGCCGTTTGTGGAAGTCTGCCGAGGGCGGAGGCGAAACGGGGCTGCGGGGCGGCGGCGACTCCTGTTCCCAAGGACCCGGGACCTCCCTCCCTTCAGGGTCCCGCGGTCAAGGTACAACGGGGGGGTCCGCGGAGATTTCCGTCGACAGGGTTTTTTGATCAAAATGGTTTGACTAAGTCAGGACCCGAGGTGTCAGAATGCATGTGAAGGACCCGTTTGGAGCCGTCCTTTGGAGTCTGTGGCTGGGCAGGAGTTGACGGGATTCCTCCTTGTCTTCCCGGATGGTCTCTCTCTGTTGTGGGCAAAGGGTCCTTCACGAAATCCATACGCACGCGCGCGCATTATAGACCCAAGTCTTACCGTGCTTGATCTGAGGAACCCTGCCCGACCCACCCTACCGTGGACTGGGGTGAGCGGAGCCGAGTTTGGTCGCCACACCATCGCTCTCTCCGGATGGGAGTCCAAGGATCGGGCCGAACGCTTGAGACTTCACGGTGTTGTACGCTGAAGCCCGGGGATTGAGGTTCTATTTCTGGGCAGGATGTGAGCGCGCCTCGCACGTGTCCATTGAGAGGGGCGGTTCTCGTGCCGGTTTAGGAGCCAGGAGCCAGGTCGGGATGATTTCCATTGCGGTTAAGTCGCCTTGCCTGAGTTCCTTCCCCCCGATCCGCGCGTGTCCCGTCCCCCTCCCCCCGGGCGATGTCGATGCTGGTCGGTTGAGCTGTCGGGCCGGTTCCGGAGGCCTCGTGCCCGGGCAGGAGCCGTGTTGGGGGAGGATTTCCCGTGCGGTTAAGTCGCCCCTGCCTGCGTTCCTTCCCGGGGCGGAGGTTTTCCCACACGATTGGCTTTTACGTTCCGACTAGGGAGGGCCCCTGCG
>NW_026707261.1:0-31154 GCF_902713425.1 Acipenser ruthenus | reverse complement strand
TTTGTAGCTCGCAGTAATACCTTTCCAGGCATACCTTGATTCAATTGATACCTCCTGTGGTTATTTAAATATTCATTCATTCAAAAAAAAAAAAAAACCCGAACGGGACGTTTTTTCGCCAAATGTAAACGAAACCTATTTAAGGTCGTTATTTAGTGTAGCAGTCGAATAAAAACTCGAGCGCGGTGTTGTTTTGTAGCTTGCAATCATACCTATCCAACGATACCTCGTATGAGGTGGTATCACCAGGGGTTCTTGAAATATTAATTTTAATGTGATTCCCATTGAAACGTATAGGCGTTTTCACCAAAAACGGAAAAACAGACACAATAACACGTTCCCATTTAGCGCAGGTGTGGAATTACAACCAGGAACGGTCTCGTTGTGTAGATGACACCCTTATCTGTATAACAATGCCCTACCTGAAACGATAGCGCCCGGCGTTTCGTATTTATAGGGAAAATACGAATTTTGCACCAACCCGCAACTTGACGAGAATCCCATAGGCTAACATTGAAATCCACAAAACACAATTGCTTTTTTTGAATTAAAACTCTGTTTTTCAACGGATTGGTCTCAATTTTGGTACACAATTGCTACCTACTACCCTGATACAGGAACTGTTTGAATGGTTTCTCTAGTCCTTACTGTTCCAGAGAAATAAAAAAAAAAGAAGTGATTTGCATCTGCCAGTAATCTTTTTATTTTTTTTCTTATCAATCAGTTTTTGCAGGATTCATTACAAGGCCACTGAATCCTGTTAGAGACTAATTCTCTGATACTACAGCCATTTAAATGGAGCTTCTATCTGGTCGCACAGCCGAGAACCACTTAAAAAGGTTCTGATCAAATGTGCTGCAATCTCTCGGTATGAGTCCATCTAAGGCAAGCTGCTGCATTTCAACCAAAAGCCCCATAAACCTGTGCTTCTACATTTATTATCTGCATATAATACAGGTACTCTGTAGCAATTTTCAGCCCCCTACCGCATTCGCTGATTCTTTGAGAGCCTGCCAAAGCTGTCCCGAATGCCCCATAGGCTTAAAGCAGCGGCCGCCTTAGTTGAATGGGAAAAAAGCTGAATTTTGTAGGAATCGCTCTAAAACACTGGGCTCATTTACAGGCTGTTAGTCTGATACTACAGCCCTTGGAATGGTGTTTCTACCTGCTTGCACGGCTTCAAGCTCTTCCAAATGTACTTTTTCAAGGGGCCTGCAGTGCACTTAGAAGTGGCATGAAGGACAGGGGCAGCGTCGGAACCGAAAGGCCCAGCAACCTGTGCTTTTCCACCACTTATCTGCATGTCCTACAGGTACTCTGTAGCAATTTTCAGCCCCCTACCACATTCGCTGATTCTTTGAGAGCCTGCCAAAATTGGCTTAAAAACTCATTAAAATGTACTTTTTCAAGTATTTGAATGGTTGCCGACTCCAATTCTAGGGCTGCTGCCATCTACTGGTGGAAAATATTTATGACACCGGGGAAGCAAATGCTGTTACTCTTATTTGAATTGCTCAAAAAAATCCGATTTCTGCGGGAATTCTTCTAAAAACACTGCAGGGGACGAGCAAGTGTTCAGCCCGAGCTCGCGGATCTCAGCCGGGACCCATAACACTCGTGCACCCGGGGGGGGGGGGGGGGCGTGCATTGAATGAATTCAATCATCGCTGTTCACACGGGACGCGGGACCAGGGCTAACCGCCGCAAGTGTTCAGCCGAGCTCGGGGAACGATAGCCCGGCTTCATAACACTCGTGCACCCGGGGGGAAAGTGCATTGTATGAATTCATTCATCGCTGTTCACACGGGACGCGGGACCAGGGCTAACCGCCGTGCAGGTCCCCCCGGGGGACGCCGCAAGTGTTCAGCCGAGCTCGGGGAACGATAGCCCGGCTTCATAACACTCGTGCACCCGGGGGGGAAAGTGCATTGAATGAATTCATTCATCGCTGTTCACACGGGACGCGGGACCAGGGCTAACCGCCGCAAGTGTTCAGCCGAGCTCGGGGAACGATAGCCCGGCTTCATAACACTCGTGCACCCGGGGGGAAAGTGCATTGAATGAATTCATTCATCGCTGTTCACACGGGACGGCGGACCAGGCTAACCGCCGCAAGTGTTCAGCCGAGCTCGGGGAACGATAGCCCGGCTTCATAACACTCGTGCACCGGGGGGAAAGTGCATTGAATGAATTCATTCATCGCTGTTCACACGGGACGCGGGACCAGGGCTAACCGCCGCAAGTGTTCAGCCGAGCTCGGGGAACGATAGCCCGGCTTTCATAACACTCGTGCACCCGGGGGGGGGGGGGGCGTGCATTGAATGAATTCATTCATCGCTGTTCACACGGGACGCGGGACCAGGGCTAACCGCCGCAAGTGTTCAGCCGAGCTCGGGGAACGATAGCCCGGCTTCATAACACTCGTGCACCGGGGGGGAAAGTGCATTGAATGAATTCATTCATCGCTGTTCACACGGGACGCGGGACCAGGGCTAACCGCCGCAAGTGTTCAGCCGAGCTCGGGAACGATAGCCCGGCTTCATAACACTCGTGCACCCGGGGGGGAAAGTGCATTGAATGAATTCATTCATCGCTGTTCACACGGGACGCGGGACCAGGGCTAACCGCCGCAAGTGTTCAGCCGAGCTCGGGGAACGATAGCCCGGCTTCATAACACTCGTGCACCCGGGGGGGGGGGGGGCGTGCATTGAATGAATTCATTCATCGCTGTTCACACGGGACGCGGGACCAGGGCTAACCGCCGCAAGTGTTCAGCCGAGCTCGGGGAACGATAGCCCGGCTTCATAACACTCGTGCACCCGGGGGGAAAGTGCATTGAATGAATTCATTCATCGCTGTTCACACGGGACGCGGGACCAGGGCTAACCGCCGCAAGTGTTCAGCCGAGCTCGGGGAACGATAGCCCGGCTTCATACACTCGTGCACCCGGGGGGGAAAGTGCATTGAATGAATTCATTCATCGCTGTTCACACGGGACGCGGGACCAGGGCTAACCGCCGCAAGTGTTCAGCCGAGCTCGGGGAACGATAGCCCGGCTTCATAACACTCGTGCACCCGGGGGGGGGGGGGCGTGCATTGAATGAATTCATTCATCGCTGTACAACGGACGCGGGACCAGGGCTAACCGCCGCAAGTGTTCAGCCGAGCTCGGGGAACGATAGCCCGGCTTCATAACACTCGTGCACCCGGGGGGGGGGGGGCGTGCATTGAATGAATTCATTCATCGCTGTTCACACGGGACGCGGGACCAGGGCTAACCGCCGCAAGTGTTCAGCCGAGCTCGGGGAACGATAGCCCGGCTTCATAACACTCGTGCACCCGGGGGGGGGCGTGCATTGAATGAATTCATTCATCGCTGTTCACACGGGACGCGGGACCAGGGCTAACCGCCGCAAGTGTTCAGCCGAGCTCGGGGAACGATAGCCCGGCTTCATAACACTCGTGCACCCGGGGGGGAAAGTGCATTGAATGAATTCATTCATCGCTGTTCACACGGGACGCGGGACCAGGGCTAACCGCCGCAAGTGTTCAGCCGAGCTCGGGGGAACGATAGCCCGGCTTCATAACACTCGTGCACCCGGGGGGGGGGGGGGGGCGTGCATTGAATGAATTCATTCATCGCTGTTCCGCGTGCAGCTCCCCGGGGGCGGGGGGGACGAGCAAGTGTTCAGCCCGAGCTCATAACACCCGTGCACACGGGGGGACGTGCAGGTATTTTTTTCCCCCAGCAGACGGGGGTCCCGGCCTTACACTCGGGCAGCTCCCCGGGGAATGTTAGAGGTCGTCGCCCCCGCTGCTGAGGCGCTAAAGTATCCGACTGCCTGGAGCGCTAAACCGGCTCCGATCGGTCAGAGGGGACCGCGGGGAGTTAGCCGTGAATAGAGCGTCCGCTGCTGCCTTCTCGCCGAGTCCGAAAATAGCCGAGAGTTAAGCCTCTCCCCGCTGTGTCTTCGGCAAACTTCCGCAACGTCAGGTTGGGCGGGCCTCTGGTCATGTGATTTATGACATGACATGACCAGAGGCCCGTCCCTCTTGAAGCGGCGAGTGGCTGACGAAGCCACGGCGGGGAGGGGCTTAACTCTCGGCTATTTTCGCTGGCCTCCGGCGGGGCTGCTTCTAACGGGTCTCCGCAGCGGCGCTTGTGCAGGTGTTCAGCCCGAGCTCGCGGAAGTGCAGCCCGGCTCTGCTCCCACTTGCCCGGGCAGGGTTCCACGGCCCCGGGGACAGCTCCCGCCGCCCCGGACCCATAACGCCCGTGCTCCCGGGGGGAACACGGGAGTGCATTTAATTAATTCATCGCTGTTCCGCCGTGCAGCTCCACCGGGGGCGGGGGGGACGAGCAAGGTGTTCAGCCCGAGCTCAGAACACTCGTGCACCCGGGGGGGGGGGACGTGCATTTAATAAATGAATGAATTAATGAATGCCCTACCTGAAACGACAGCACCTGGCGTTTCGTATTAATCGCTGTTCACCCGGGACGCGGGGCCCCGGCGAACCGCCGTGCAGCTCCCCGCACTGGGCTTGTGTCCCAGGCATCCATCCCCCTGCCCTGGCCGCATCCATGGCCGGTGGAAAAGGACGGAGCGTCCCAAAGCCCAGCATCCGACTGGGATGCAAGTGCCGTCCCACTCCCAAGCTCTCCCACTCTCCAGCTCTCCCACTCTCCCACTCTCCGTTGCAGGCACGCAGCTCCAGCTGTGGCCCATCAAAACTAGTGCGACTCGGGTTAGGGTTAGGGTCACACTCGTTTCCGTGCTAAAGGTCTTGTTTTGTAGCTCGCAGTAATACCTTTCCAGGCATACCTTGATTCAATTGATACCACCTGTGGTTATTTAAATATTCATTCATTCAAAAAAAAAAAAAAAACCCGAACGGACGTTTTTCGCCAAATGTAAACGAAACCTATTTAAGGTCGTTATTTAGTGTAGCAGTCGAATAAAACTCGAGCGCGGTGTTGTTTTGTAGCTTGCAATCATACCTATCCAACGATACCTCGTATGAGGTGGTAGCACCAGGGTTCTTGAAATATTAATTTTAATGTGATTCCCATTGAAACGTATAGGCGTTTTCACCAAAAACGGAAAAACAGACACAATAACACGTTCCCATTTAGCGCAGGTGTGGAATTACAACCCAGGAACGGTCTCGTTGTGTAGATGACACCCTTATCTGTATAACAATGCCCCTACCTGAAACGATAGCGCCCGGCGTTTTCGTATTTATAGGGAAAATACGAATTTTGCACCAACCCGCAACTTGACGAGAATCCCATAGGCTAACATTGAAATCCACAAAACACAATTGCTTTTTTTGAATAAAAACTCTGTTTTTCAACGGATTGGTCTCAAATTTGGTACACAATTGCTACCTACTACCCTGATACAGGAACTGTTTGAATGGTTTCTCTAGTCCTTACTGTTCCAGAGAAATAAAAAAAAAAAGAAGTGAATTTGCATCTGCCAGTAATCTTTTTATTTTTTTTCTTATCAATCAGTTTTTGCAGGATTCATTACAAGGCCACTGAATCCTGTTAGAGACTAATTCTCTGATACTACAGCCATTTAAATGAGCTTCTATCTGGTCGCACAGCCGAGAACCACTTAAAAAGGTTCTGATCAAATGTGCTGCAATCTCTCGGTATGAGGTCCATCTAAGGCAAGCTGCTGCATTTCAACAAAAGCCCCATAAACCTGTGCTTCTACATTTATTATCTGCATATAATACAGGTACTCTGTAGCAATTTTCAGCCCCCTACCGCATTCGCTGATTCTTTGAGAGCCTGCCAAAGCTGTCCCGAATGCCCCATAGGCTTAAAGCAGCGGCCGCCTTAGTTGAATGGGAAAAAAGCTGAATTTTGTAGGAATCGCTCTAAAAACACTGGGCTCAGTTACAGGCTGTTAGTCTGATACTACAGCCCTTGGAATGGTGTTTCTACCTGCTTGCACGGCTTCAAAGCTCTTCCAAATGTACTTTTTCAAGGGGCCTGCAGTGCACTTAGAAGTGGCATTGAAGGACAGGGGCAGCGTCGGAACCGAAAGGCCCAGCAACCTGTGCTTTTCCACCACTTATCTGCAAGTCCTACAGGTACTCTGTAGCAATTTTCAGCCCCCTACCACATTCGCTGATTCTATGAGAGCCTGCCAAAATTGGCTTAAAAACTCATTAAAATGTACTTTTTCAAGTATTTGAATGGTTGCCGACTCCATTCTAGGGGCTGCTGCCATCTACTGGTGGAAAATATTTATGACACCGGGGAAGCAAATGCTGTTACTCTTATTTGAATTGCTCAAAAAAATCCGATTTCTGCGGGAATTCTTCTAAAAACACTGCAGGGGACGAGCAAGTGTTCAGCCCGAGCTCGCGGATCTCCAGCCGGGACCCATAACACTCGTGCACCCGGGGGGGGGGGGGGGCGTGCATTGAATGAATTCATTCATCGCTGTTCACACGGGACGCGGGACCAGGGCTAACCGCCGCAAGTGTTCAGCCGAGCTCGGGAACGTTAGCCCGGCTTCATAACACTCGTGCACCCGGGGGGGGGCGTGCATTGAATGAATTCATTCATCGCTGTTCACACGGGACGCGGGACCAGGGCTAACCGCCGCAAGTGTTCAGCCGAGCTCGGGGAACGATAGCCCGGCTTCATAACACTCGTGCACCCGGGGGGAAAGTGCATTGAATGAATTCATTCATCGCTGTTCACACGGGACGCGGGACCAGGGCTAACCGCCGCAAGTGTTCAGCCGAGCTCGGGGAACGATAGCCCGGCTTCATAACACTCGTGCACCCGGGGGGGAAAGTGCATTGAATGAATTCATTCATCGCTGTTCACACGGGACGCGGGACCAGGGCTAACCGCCGCAAGTGTTCAGCCGAGCTCGGGGAACGATAGCCCGGCTTCATAACACTCGTGCACCCGGGGGGGGGGGGGGGCGTGCATTGAATGAATTCATTCATCGCTGTTCACACGGGACGCGGGACCAGGGCTAACCGCCGCAAGTGTTCAGCCGAGCTCGGGGAACGATAGCCCGGCTTCATAACACTCGTGCACCCGGGGGGGAAAGTGCATTGAATGAATTCATTCATCGCTGTTCACACGGGACGCGGGACCAGGGCTAACCGCCGCAAGTGTTCAGCCGAGCTCGGGGAACGATAGCCCGGCTTCATAACACTCGTGCACCCGGGGGGGAAAGTGCATTGAATGAATTCATTCATCGCTGTTCACACGGGACGCGGGACCAGGGCTAACCGCCGCAAGTGTTCAGCCGAGCTCGGGGAACGATAGCCCGGCTTCATAACACTCGTGCACCCGGGGGGGGGGGGGCGTGCATTGAATGAATTCATTCATCGCTGTTCACACGGGACGCGGGACCAGGGCTAACCGCCGCAAGTGTTCAGCCGAGCTCGGGGAACGATAGCCCGGCTTCATAACACTCGTGCACCCGGGGGGAAAGTGCATTGAATGAATTCATTCATCGCTGTTCACACGGGACGCGGGACCAGGGCTAACCGCCGCAAGTGTTCAGCCGAGCTCGGGGAACGATAGCCCGGCTTCATAACACTCGTGCACCCGGGGGGGAAAGTGCATTGAATGAATTCATTCATCGCTGTTCACACGGGACGCGGGACCAGGGCTAACCGCCGCAAGTGTTCAGCCGAGCTCGGGGAACGATAGCCCGGCTTCATAACACTCGTGCACCCGGGGGGGGGGGGGGCGTGCATTGAATGAATTCATTCATCGCTGTTCACACGGGACGCGGGACCAGGGCTAACCGCCGCAAGTGTTCAGCCGAGCTCGGGGAACGATAGCCCGGCTTCATAACACTCGTGCACCCGGGGGGGAAAGTGCATTGAATGAATTCATTCATCGCTGTTCACACGGGACGCGGGACCAGGGCTAACCGCCGCAAGTGTTCAGCCGAGCTCGGGGAACGATAGCCCGGCTTCATAACACTCGTGCACCCGGGGGGGAAAGTGCATTGAATGAATTCATTCATCGCTGTTCACACGGGACGCGGGACCAGGGCTAACCGCCGCAAGTGTTCAGCCGAGCTCGGGGAACGATAGCCCGGCTTCATAACACTCGTGCACCCGGGGGGGGGGGGGCGTGCATTGAATGAATTCATTCATCGCTGTTCACACGGGACGCGGGACCAGGGCTAACCGCCGCAAGTGTTCAGCCGAGCTCGGGGAACGATAGCCCGGCTTCATAACACTCGTGCACCCGGGGGGGGGCGTGCATTGAATGAATTCATTCATCGCTGTTCACACGGGACGCGGGACCAGGGCTAACCGCCGCAAGTGTTCAGCCGAGCTCGGGGAACGATAGCCCGGCTTCATAACACTCGTGCACCCGGGGGGGAAAGTGCATTGAATGAATTCATTCATCGCTGTTCACACGGGACGCGGGACCAGGGCTAACCGCCGCAAGTGTTCAGCCGAGCTCGGGGAACGATAGCCCGGCTTCATAACACTCGTGCACCCGGGGGGGGGGGGGGGCGTGCATTGAATGAATTCATTCATCGCTGTTCCGCCGTGCAGCTCCCCGGGGGCGGGGGGGACGAGCAAGTGTTCAGCCCGAGCTCATAACACCCGTGCACACGGGGGGGACGTGCAGGTATTTTTTTCCCCCAGCAGACGGGGGTCCCGGCCTTACACTCGGGCAGCTCCCCGGGGAATGTTAGAGGTCGTCGCCCCCGCTGCTGAGGCGCTAAAGTATCCGACTGCCTGGAGCGCTAAACCGGCTCCGATCGGTCAGAGGGGACCGCGGGGAGTTAGCCGTGAATAGAGCGTCCCGCTGCTGCCTTCTCGCCGAGTCCGAAAATAGCCGAGAGTTAAGCCTCTCCCCGCTGTGTCTTCGGCAAACTTCCGCAACGTCAGGTTGGGCGGGCCTCTGGTCATGTGATTTATGACATGACATGACCAGAGGCCCGTCCCTCTTGAAGCGGCGAGTGGCTGACGAAGCCACGGCGGGGAGGGGCTTAACTCTCGGCTATTTTCGCTGGCCTCCGGCGGGGCTGCTTCTAACGGGTCTCCGCAGCGGCGCTTGTGCAGGTGTTCAGCCCGAGCTCGCGGAAGTGCAGCCCGGCCTCTGCTCCCACTTGCCCGGGCAGGGTTCCACGGCCCCGGGGACAGCTCCCGCCGCCCCGGACCCATAACGCCCGTGCTCCCGGGGGGAACACGGGACGTGCATTTAATTAATTCATCGCTGTTCCGCCGTGCAGCTCCACCGGGGGCGGGGGGGACGAGCAAGTGTTCAGCCCGAGCTCAGAACACTCGTGCACCCGGGGGGGGGGGACGTGCATTTAATAAATGAATGAATTAATGAATGCCCTACCTGAAACGACAGCACCTGGCGTTTCGTATTAATCGCTGTTCACCCGGGACGCGGGGCCCCGGCGAACCGCCGTGCAGCTCCCCGCACTGGGCTTGTGTCCCAGGCATCCATCCCCCTGCCCTGGCCGCATCCATGGCCGGTGAAAAGGACGGAGCGTCCCAAAGCCCAGCATCCGACTGGGATGCAAGTGCCGTCCCACTCCCAAGCTCTCCCACTCTCCAGCTCTCCCACTCTCCCACTCTCCGTTGCAGGCACGCAGCTCCAGCTGTGGCCCATCAAAACTAGTGCGACTCGGGGTTAGGGTTAGGGTCACACTCGTTTCCGTGCTAAAGGTCTTGTTTTGTAGCTCGCAGTAATACCTTTCCAGGCATACCTTGATTCAATTGATACCACCTGTGGTTATTTAAATATTCATTCATTCAAAAAAAAAAAAAAAAAACCCGAACGGGACGTTTTTTCGCCAAATGTAAACGAAACCTATTTAAGGTCGTTATTTAGTGTAGCAGTCGAATAAAAACTCGAGCGCGGTGTTGTTTTGTAGCTTGCAATCATACCTATCCAACGATACCTCGTATGAGGTGGTAGCACCAGGGGTTCTTGAAATATTAATTTTAATGTGATTCCCATTGAAACGTATAGGCGTTTTCACCAAAAACGGAAAAACAGACACAATAACACGTTCCCATTTAGCGCAGGTGTGGAATTACAACCCAGGAACGGTCTCGTTGTGTAGATGACACCCTTATCTGTATAACAATGCCCTACCTGAAACGATAGCGCCCGGCGTTTCGTATTTATAGGGAAAATACGAATTTTGCACCAACCCGCAACTTGACGAGAATCCCATAGGCTAACATTGAAATCCACAAAACACAATTGCTTTTTTTGAATAAAAACTCTGTTTTTCAACGGATTGGTCTCAAATTTGGTACACAATTGCTACCTACTACCCTGATACAGGAACTGTTTGAATGGTTTCTCTAGTCCTTACTGTTCCAGAGAAATAAAAAAAAAAAGAAGTGAATTTGCATCTGCCAGTAATCTTTTTATTTTTTTTCTTATCAATCAGTTTTTGCAGGATTCATTACAAGGCCACTGAATCCTGTTAGAGACTAATTCTCTGATACTACAGCCATTTAAATGGAGCTTCTATCTGGTCGCACAGCCGAGAACCACTTAAAAAGGTTCTGATCAAATGTGCTGCAATCTCTCGGTATGAGTCCATCTAAGGCAAGCTGCTGCATTTCAACCAAAAGCCCCATAAACCTGTGCTTCTACATTTATTATCTGCATATAATACAGGTACTCTGTAGCAATTTTCAGCCCCCTACCGCATTCGCTGATTCTTTGAGAGCCTGCCAAAGCTGTCCCGAATGCCCCATAGGCTTAAAGCAGCGGCCGCCTTAGTTGAATGGGAAAAAAGCTGAATTTTGTAGGAATCGCTCTAAAAACACTGGGCTCAGTTACAGGCTGTTAGTCTGATACTACAGCCCTTGGAATGGTGTTTCTACCTGCTTGCACGGCTTCAAAGCTCTTCCAAATGTACTTTTTCAAGGGGCCTGCAGTGCACTTAGAAGTGGCATTGAAGGACAGGGGCAGCGTCGGAACCGAAAGGCCCAGCAACCTGTGCTTTTCCACCACTTATCTGCATGTCCTACAGGTACTCTGTAGCAATTTTCAGCCCCCTACCACATTCGCTGATTCTTTGAGAGCCTGCCAAAATTGGCTTAAAAACTCATTAAAATGTACTTTTTCAAGTATTTGAATGGTTGCCGACTCCAATTCTAGGGGCTGCTGCCATCTACTGGTGGAAAATATTTATGACACCGGGGAAGCAAATGCTGTTACTCTTATTTGAATTGCTCAAAAAAATCCGATTTCTGCGGGAATTCTTCTAAAAACACTGCAGGGGACGAGCAAGTGTTCAGCCCGAGCTCGCGGATCTCCAGCCGGGACCCATAACACTCGTGCACCCGGGGGGGGGGGGGGGGCGTGCATTGAATGAATTCATTCATCGCTGTTCACACGGGACGCGGGACCAGGGCTAACCGCCGCAAGTGTTCAGCCGAGCTCGGGGAACGATAGCCCGGCTTCATAACACTCGTGCACCCGGGGGGGAAAGTGCATTGAATGAATTCATTCATCGCTGTTCACACGGGACGCGGGACCAGGGCTAACCGCCGCAAGTGTTCAGCCGAGCTCGGGGAACGATAGCCCGGCTTCATAACACTCGTGCACCCGGGGGGAAAGTGCATTGAATGAATTCATTCATCGCTGTTCACACGGGACGCGGGACCAGGGCTAACCGCCGCAAGTGTTCAGCCGAGCTCGGGGAACGATAGCCCGGCTTCATAACACTCGTGCACCCGGGGGGGAAAGTGCATTGAATGAATTCATTCATCGCTGTTCACACGGGACGCGGGACCAGGGCTAACCGCCGCAAGTGTTCAGCCGAGCTCGGGGAACGATAGCCCGGCTTCATAACACTCGTGCACCCGGGGGGGGGGGGGGCGTGCATTGAATGAATTCATTCATCGCTGTTCACACGGGACGCGGGACCAGGGCTAACCGCCGCAAGTGTTCAGCCGAGCTCGGGGAACGATAGCCCGGCTTCATAACACTCGTGCACCCGGGGGGGAAAGTGCATTGAATGAATTCATTCATCGCTGTTCACACGGGACGCGGGACCAGGGCTAACCGCCGCAAGTGTTCAGCCGAGCTCGGGGAACGATAGCCCGGCTTCATAACACTCGTGCACCCGGGGGGGAAAGTGCATTGAATGAATTCATTCATCGCTGTTCACACGGGACGCGGGACCAGGGCTAACCGCCGCAAGTGTTCAGCCGAGCTCGGGGAACGATAGCCCGGCTTCATAACACTCGTGCACCCGGGGGGGGGGGGCGTGCATTGAATGAATTCATTCATCGCTGTTCACACGGGACGCGGGACCAGGGCTAACCGCCGCAAGTGTTCAGCCGAGCTCGGGGAACGATAGCCCGGCTTCATAACACTCGTGCACCCGGGGGGGGGCGTGCATTGAATGAATTCATTCATCGCTGTTCACACGGGACGCGGGACCAGGGCTAACCGCCGCAAGTGTTCAGCCGAGCTCGGGGAACGATAGCCCGGCTTCATAACACTCGTGCACCCGGGGGGGAAAGTGCATTGAATGAATTCATTCATCGCTGTTCACACGGGACGCGGGACCAGGGCTAACCGCCGCAAGTGTTCAGCCGAGCTCGGGGAACGATAGCCCGGCTTCATAACACTCGTGCACCCGGGGGGAAAGTGCATTGAATGAATTCATTCATCGCTGTTCACACGGGACGCGGGACCAGGGCTAACCGCCGCAAGTGTTCAGCCGAGCTCGGGGAACGATAGCCCGGCTTCATAACACTCGTGCACCCGGGGGGGAAAGTGCATTGAATGAATTCATTCATCGCTGTTCACACGGGACGCGGGACCAGGGCTAACCGCCGCAAGTGTTCAGCCGAGCTCGGGGAACGATAGCCCAGCTTCATAACACTCGTGCACCCGGGGGGGGGGGGGGCGTGCATTGAATGAATTCATTCATCGCTGTTCACACGGGACGCGGGACCAGGGCTAACCGCCGCAAGTGTTCAGCCGAGCTCGGGGAACGATAGCCCGGCTTCATAACACTCGTGCACCCGGGGGGGAAAGTGCATTGAATGAATTCATTCATCGCTGTTCACACGGGACGCGGGACCAGGGCTAACCGCCGCAAGTGTTCAGCCGAGCTCGGGGAACGATAGCCCGGCTTCATAACACTCGTGCACCCGGGGGGGAAAGTGCATTGAATGAATTCATTCATCGCTGTTCACACGGGACGCGGGACCAGGGCTAACCGCCGCAAGTGTTCAGCCGAGCTCGGGGAACGATAGCCCGGCTTCATAACACTCGTGCACCCGGGGGGGGGGGGGCGTGCATTGAATGAATTCATTCATCGCTGTTCACACGGGACGCGGGACCAGGGCTAACCGCCGCAAGTGTTCAGCCGAGCTCGGGGAACGATAGCCCGGCTTCATAACACTCGTGCACCCGGGGGGGGGCGTGCATTGAATGAATTCATTCATCGCTGTTCACACGGGACGCGGGACCAGGGCTAACCGCCGCAAGTGTTCAGCCGAGCTCGGGGAACGATAGCCCGGCTTCATAACACTCGTGCACCCGGGGGGGAAAGTGCATTGAATGAATTCATTCATCGCTGTTCACACGGGACGCGGGACCAGGGCTAACCGCCGCAAGTGTTCAGCCGAGCTCGGGGAACGATAGCCCGGCTTCATAACACTCGTGCACCCGGGGGGGGGGGGGGGCGTGCATTGAATGAATTCATTCATCGCTGTTCCGCCGTGCAGCTCCCCGGGGGCGGGGGGGACGAGCAAGTGTTCAGCCCGAGCTCATAACACCCGTGCACACGGGGGGGACGTGCAGGTATTTTTTTCCCCCAGCAGACGGGGGTCCCGGCCTTACACTCGGGCAGCTCCCCGGGGAATGTTAGAGGTCGTCGCCCCCGCTGCTGAGGCGCTAAAGTATCCGACTGCCTGGAGCGCTAAACCGGCTCCGATCGGTCAGAGGGGACCGCGGGGAGTTAGCCGTGAATAGAGCGTCCCGCTGCTGCCTTCTCGCCGAGTCCGAAAATAGCCGAGAGTTAAGCCTCTCCCCGCTGTGTCTTCGGCAAACTTCCGCAACGTCAGGTTGGGCGGGCCTCTGGTCATGTGATTTATGACATGACATGACCAGAGGCCCGTCCCTCTTGAAGCGGCGAGTGGCTGACGAAGCCACGGCGGGGAGGGGCTTAACTCTCGGCTATTTTCGCTGGCCTCCGGCGGGGCTGCTTCTAACGGGTCTCCGCAGCGGCGCTTGTGCAGGTGTTCAGCCCGAGCTCGCGGAAGTGCAGCCCGGCCTCTGCTCCCACTTGCCCGGGCAGGGTTCCACGGCCCCGGGGACAGCTCCCGCCGCCCCGGACCCATAACGCCCGTGCTCCCGGGGGGAACACGGGACGTGCATTTAATTAATTCATCGCTGTTCCGCCGTGCAGCTCCACCGGGGGCGGGGGGGACGAGCAAGTGTTCAGCCCGAGCTCAGAACACTCGTGCACCCGGGGGGGGGGGACGTGCATTTAATAAATGAATGAATTAATGAATGCCCTACCTGAAACGACAGCACCTGGCGTTTCGTATTAATCGCTGTTCACCCGGGACGCGGGGCCCCGGCGAACCGCCGTGCAGCTCCCCGCACTGGGCTTGTGTCCCAGGCATCCATCCCCCTGCCCTGGCCGCATCCATGGCCGGTGAAAAGGACGGAGCGTCCCAAAGCCCAGCATCCGACTGGGATGCAAGTGCCGTCCCACTCCCAAGCTCTCCCACTCTCCAGCTCTCCCACTCTCCCACTCTCCGTTGCAGGCACGCAGCTCCAGCTGTGGCCCATCAAAACTAGTGCGACTCGGGGTTAGGGTTAGGGTCACACTCGTTTCCGTGCTAAAGGTCTTGTTTTGTAGCTCGCAGTAATACCTTTCCAGGCATACCTTGATTCAATTGATACCACCTGTGGTTATTTAAATATTCATTCATTCAAAAAAAAAAAAAAAAACCCGAACGGGACGTTTTTTCGCCAAATGTAAACGAAACCTATTTAAGGTCGTTATTTAGTGTAGCAGTCGAATAAAAACTCGAGCGCGGTGTTGTTTTGTAGCTTGCAATCATACCTATCCAACGATACCTCGTATGAGGTGGTAGCACCAGGGGTTCTTGAAATATTAATTTTAATGTGATTCCCATTGAAACGTATAGGCGTTTTCACCAAAAACGGAAAAACAGACACAATAACACGTTCCCATTTAGCGCAGGTGTGGAATTACAACCCAGGAACGGTCTCGTTGTGTAGATGACACCCTTATCTGTATAACAATGCCCTACCTGAAACGATAGCGCCCGGCGTTTCGTATTTATAGGGAAAATACGAATTTTGCACCAACCCGCAACTTGACGAGAATCCCATAGGCTAACATTGAAATCCACAAAACACAATTGCTTTTTTTGAATAAAAACTCTGTTTTTCAACGGATTGGTCTCAAATTTGGTACACAATTGCTACCTACTACCCTGATACAGGAACTGTTTGAATGGTTTCTCTAGTCCTTACTGTTCCAGAGAAATAAAAAAAAAAAGAAGTGAATTTGCATCTGCCAGTAATCTTTTTATTTTTTTTCTTATCAATCAGTTTTTGCAGGATTCATTACAAGGCCACTGAATCCTGTTAGAGACTAATTCTCTGATACTACAGCCATTTAAATGGAGCTTCTATCTGGTCGCACAGCCGAGAACCACTTAAAAAGGTTCTGATCAAATGTGCTGCAATCTCTCGGTATGAGTCCATCTAAGGCAAGCTGCTGCATTTCAACCAAAAGCCCCATAAACCTGTGCTTCTACATTTATTATCTGCATATAATACAGGTACTCTGTAGCAATTTTCAGCCCCCTACCGCATTCGCTGATTCTTTGAGAGCCTGCCAAAGCTGTCCCGAATGCCCCATAGGCTTAAAGCAGCGGCCGCCTTAGTTGAATGGGAAAAAAGCTGAATTTTGTAGGAATCGCTCTAAAAACACTGGGCTCAGTTACAGGCTGTTAGTCTGATACTACAGCCCTTGGAATGGTGTTTCTACCTGCTTGCACGGCTTCAAAGCTCTTCCAAATGTACTTTTTCAAGGGGCCTGCAGTGCACTTAGAAGTGGCATTGAAGGACAGGGGCAGCGTCGGAACCGAAAGGCCCAGCAACCTGTGCTTTTCCACCACTTATCTGCATGTCCTACAGGTACTCTGTAGCAATTTTCAGCCCCCTACCACATTCGCTGATTCTTTGAGAGCCTGCCAAAATTGGCTTAAAAACTCATTAAAATGTACTTTTTCAAGTATTTGAATGGTTGCCGACTCCAATTCTAGGGGCTGCTGCCATCTACTGGTGGAAAATATTTATGACACCGGGGAAGCAAATGCTGTTACTCTTATTTGAATTGCTCAAAAAAATCCGATTTCTGCGGGAATTCTTCTAAAAACACTGCAGGGGACGAGCAAGTGTTCAGCCCGAGCTCGCGGATCTCCAGCCGGGACCCATAACACTCGTGCACCCGGGGGGGGGGGGGGGGGCGTGCATTGAATGAATTCATTCATCGCTGTTCACACGGGACGCGGGACCAGGGCTAACCGCCGCAAGTGTTCAGCCGAGCTCGGGGAACGATAGCCCGGCTTCATAACACTCGTGCACCCGGGGGGGAAAGTGCATTGAATGAATTCATTCATCGCTGTTCACACGGGACGCGGGACCAGGGCTAACCGCCGCAAGTGTTCAGCCGAGCTCGGGGAACGATAGCCCGGCTTCATAACACTCGTGCACCCGGGGGGAAAGTGCATTGAATGAATTCATTCATCGCTGTTCACACGGGACGCGGGACCAGGGCTAACCGCCGCAAGTGTTCAGCCGAGCTCGGGGAACGATAGCCCGGCTTCATAACACTCGTGCACCCGGGGGGGAAAGTGCATTGAATGAATTCATTCATCGCTGTTCACACGGGACGCGGGACCAGGGCTAACCGCCGCAAGTGTTCAGCCGAGCTCGGGGAACGATAGCCCGGCTTCATAACACTCGTGCACCCGGGGGGGGGGGGGGCGTGCATTGAATGAATTCATTCATCGCTGTTCACACGGGACGCGGGACCAGGGCTAACCGCCGCAAGTGTTCAGCCGAGCTCGGGGAACGATAGCCCGGCTTCATAACACTCGTGCACCCGGGGGGGAAAGTGCATTGAATGAATTCATTCATCGCTGTTCACACGGGACGCGGGACCAGGGCTAACCGCCGCAAGTGTTCAGCCGAGCTCGGGGAACGATAGCCCGGCTTCATAACACTCGTGCACCCGGGGGGGAAAGTGCATTGAATGAATTCATTCATCGCTGTTCACACGGGACGCGGGACCAGGGCTAACCGCCGCAAGTGTTCAGCCGAGCTCGGGGAACGATAGCCCGGCTTCATAACACTCGTGCACCCGGGGGGGGGGGGCGTGCATTGAATGAATTCATTCATCGCTGTTCACACGGGACGCGGGACCAGGGCTAACCGCCGCAAGTGTTCAGCCGAGCTCGGGGAACGATAGCCCGGCTTCATAACACTCGTGCACCCGGGGGGGGGCGTGCATTGAATGAATTCATTCATCGCTGTTCACACGGGACGCGGGACCAGGGCTAACCGCCGCAAGTGTTCAGCCGAGCTCGGGGAACGATAGCCCGGCTTCATAACACTCGTGCACCCGGGGGGGAAAGTGCATTGAATGAATTCATTCATCGCTGTTCACACGGGACGCGGGACCAGGGCTAACCGCCGCAAGTGTTCAGCCGAGCTCGGGGAACGATAGCCCGGCTTCATAACACTCGTGCACCCGGGGGGAAAGTGCATTGAATGAATTCATTCATCGCTGTTCACACGGGACGCGGGACCAGGGCTAACCGCCGCAAGTGTTCAGCCGAGCTCGGGGAACGATAGCCCGGCTTCATAACACTCGTGCACCCGGGGGGGAAAGTGCATTGAATGAATTCATTCATCGCTGTTCACACGGGACGCGGGACCAGGGCTAACCGCCGCAAGTGTTCAGCCGAGCTCGGGGAACGATAGCCCGGCTTCATAACACTCGTGCACCCGGGGGGGGGGGGGGGCGTGCATTGAATGAATTCATTCATCGCTGTTCACACGGGACGCGGGACCAGGGCTAACCGCCGCAAGTGTTCAGCCGAGCTCGGGGAACGATAGCCCGGCTTCATAACACTCGTGCACCCGGGGGGGAAAGTGCATTGAATGAATTCATTCATCGCTGTTCACACGGGACGCGGGACCAGGGCTAACCGCCGCAAGTGTTCAGCCGAGCTCGGGGAACGATAGCCCGGCTTCATAACACTCGTGCACCCGGGGGGGAAAGTGCATTGAATGAATTCATTCATCGCTGTTCACACGGGACGCGGGACCAGGGCTAACCGCCGCAAGTGTTCAGCCGAGCTCGGGGAACGATAGCCCGGCTTCATAACACTCGTGCACCCGGGGGGGGGGGGGGCGTGCATTGAATGAATTCATTCATCGCTGTTCACACGGGACGCGGGACCAGGGCTAACCGCCGCAAGTGTTCAGCCGAGCTCGGGGAACGATAGCCCGGCTTCATAACACTCGTGCACCCGGGGGGGGGCGTGCATTGAATGAATTCATTCATCGCTGTTCACACGGGACGCGGGACCAGGGCTAACCGCCGCAAGTGTTCAGCCGAGCTCGGGGAACGATAGCCCGGCTTCATAACACTCGTGCACCCGGGGGGGAAAGTGCATTGAATGAATTCATTCATCGCTGTTCACACGGGACGCGGGACCAGGGCTAACCGCCGCAAGTGTTCAGCCGAGCTCGGGGAACGATAGCCCGGCTTCATAACACTCGTGCACCCGGGGGGGGGGGGGGGGCGTGCATTGAATGAATTCATTCATCGCTGTTCCGCCGTGCAGCTCCCCGGGGGCGGGGGGGACGAGCAAGTGTTCAGCCCGAGCTCATAACACCCGTGCACACGGGGGGGACGTGCAGGTATTTTTTTCCCCCAGCAGACGGGGGTCCCGGCCTTACACTCGGGCAGCTCCCCGGGGAATGTTAGAGGTCGTCGCCCCCGCTGCTGAGGCGCTAAAGTATCCGACTGCCTGGAGCGCTAAACCGGCTCCGATCGGTCAGAGGGGACCGCGGGGAGTTAGCCGTGAATAGAGCGTCCCGCTGCTGCCTTCTCGCCGAGTCCGAAAATAGCCGAGAGTTAAGCCTCTCCCCGCTGTGTCTTCGGCAAACTTCCGCAACGTCAGGTTGGGCGGGCCTCTGGTCATGTGATTTATGACATGACATGACCAGAGGCCCGTCCCTCTTGAAGCGGCGAGTGGCTGACGAAGCCACGGCGGGGAGGGGCTTAACTCTCGGCTATTTTCGCTGGCCTCCGGCGGGGCTGCTTCTAACGGGTCTCCGCAGCGGCGCTTGTGCAGGTGTTCAGCCCGAGCTCGCGGAAGTGCAGCCCGGCCTCTGCTCCCACTTGCCCGGGCAGGGTTCCACGGCCCCGGGGACAGCTCCCGCCGCCCCGGACCCATAACGCCCGTGCTCCCGGGGGGAACACGGGACGTGCATTTAATTAATTCATCGCTGTTCCGCCGTGCAGCTCCACCGGGGGCGGGGGGGACGAGCAAGTGTTCAGCCCGAGCTCAGAACACTCGTGCACCCGGGGGGGGGGGACGTGCATTTAATAAATGAATGAATTAATGAATGCCCTACCTGAAACGACAGCACCTGGCGTTTCGTATTAATCGCTGTTCACCCGGGACGCGGGGCCCCGGCGAACCGCCGTGCAGCTCCCCGCACTGGGCTTGTGTCCCAGGCATCCATCCCCCTGCCCTGGCCGCATCCATGGCCGGTGAAAAGGACGGAGCGTCCCAAAGCCCAGCATCCGACTGGGATGCAAGTGCCGTCCCACTCCCAAGCTCTCCCACTCTCCAGCTCTCCCACTCTCCCACTCTCCGTTGCAGGCACGCAGCTCCAGCTGTGGCCCATCAAAACTAGTGCGACTCGGGGTTAGGGTTAGGGTCACACTCGTTTCCGTGCTAAAGGTCTTGTTTTGTAGCTCGCAGTAATACCTTTCCAGGCATACCTTGATTCAATTGATACCACCTGTGGTTATTTAAATATTCATTCATTCAAAAAAAAAAAAAAAAACCCGAACGGGACGTTTTTTCGCCAAATGTAAACGAAACCTATTTAAGGTCGTTATTTAGTGTAGCAGTCGAATAAAAACTCGAGCGCGGTGTTGTTTTGTAGCTTGCAATCATACCTATCCAACGATACCTCGTATGAGGTGGTAGCACCAGGGGTTCTTGAAATATTAATTTTAATGTGATTCCCATTGAAACGTATAGGCGTTTTCACCAAAAACGGAAAAACAGACACAATAACACGTTCCCATTTAGCGCAGGTGTGGAATTACAACCCAGGAACGGTCTCGTTGTGTAGATGACACCCTTATCTGTATAACAATGCCCTACCTGAAACGATAGCGCCCGGCGTTTCGTATTTATAGGGAAAATACGAATTTTGCACCAACCCGCAACTTGACGAGAATCCCATAGGCTAACATTGAAATCCACAAAACACAATTGCTTTTTTTGAATAAAAACTCTGTTTTTCAACGGATTGGTCTCAAATTTGGTACACAATTGCTACCTACTACCCTGATACAGGAACTGTTTGAATGGTTTCTCTAGTCCTTACTGTTCCAGAGAAATAAAAAAAAAAAGAAGTGAATTTGCATCTGCCAGTAATCTTTTTATTTTTTTTCTTATCAATCAGTTTTTGCAGGATTCATTACAAGGCCACTGAATCCTGTTAGAGACTAATTCTCTGATACTACAGCCATTTAAATGGAGCTTCTATCTGGTCGCACAGCCGAGAACCACTTAAAAAGGTTCTGATCAAATGTGCTGCAATCTCTCGGTATGAGTCCATCTAAGGCAAGCTGCTGCATTTCAACCAAAAGCCCCATAAACCTGTGCTTCTACATTTATTATCTGCATATAATACAGGTACTCTGTAGCAATTTTCAGCCCCCTACCGCATTCGCTGATTCTTTGAGAGCCTGCCAAAGCTGTCCCGAATGCCCCATAGGCTTAAAGCAGCGGCCGCCTTAGTTGAATGGGAAAAAAGCTGAATTTTGTAGGAATCGCTCTAAAAACACTGGGCTCAGTTACAGGCTGTTAGTCTGATACTACAGCCCTTGGAATGGTGTTTCTACCTGCTTGCACGGCTTCAAAGCTCTTCCAAATGTACTTTTTCAAGGGGCCTGCAGTGCACTTAGAAGTGGCATTGAAGGACAGGGGCAGCGTCGGAACCGAAAGGCCCAGCAACCTGTGCTTTTCCACCACTTATCTGCATGTCCTACAGGTACTCTGTAGCAATTTTCAGCCCCCTACCACATTCGCTGATTCTTTGAGAGCCTGCCAAAATTGGCTTAAAAACTCATTAAAATGTACTTTTTCAAGTATTTGAATGGTTGCCGACTCCAATTCTAGGGGCTGCTGCCATCTACTGGTGGAAAATATTTATGACACCGGGGAAGCAAATGCTGTTACTCTTATTTGAATTGCTCAAAAAAATCCGATTTCTGCGGGAATTCTTCTAAAAACACTGCAGGGGACGAGCAAGTGTTCAGCCCGAGCTCGCGGATCTCCAGCCGGGACCCATAACACTCGTGCACCCGGGGGGGGGGGGGGGGGCGTGCATTGAATGAATTCATTCATCGCTGTTCACACGGGACGCGGGACCAGGGCTAACCGCCGCAAGTGTTCAGCCGAGCTCGGGGAACGATAGCCCGGCTTCATAACACTCGTGCACCCGGGGGGGAAAGTGCATTGAATGAATTCATTCATCGCTGTTCACACGGGACGCGGGACCAGGGCTAACCGCCGCAAGTGTTCAGCCGAGCTCGGGGAACGATAGCCCGGCTTCATAACACTCGTGCACCCGGGGGGGAAAGTGCATTGAATGAATTCATTCATCGCTGTTCACACGGGACGCGGGACCAGGGCTAACCGCCGCAAGTGTTCAGCCGAGCTCGGGGAACGATAGCCCGGCTTCATAACACTCGTGCACCCGGGGGGGAAAGTGCATTGAATGAATTCATTCATCGCTGTTCACACGGGACGCGGGACCAGGGCTAACCGCCGCAAGTGTTCAGCCGAGCTCGGGGAACGATAGCCCGGCTTCATAACACTCGTGCACCCGGGGGGGGGGGGGGCGTGCATTGAATGAATTCATTCATCGCTGTTCACACGGGACGCGGGACCAGGGCTAACCGCCGCAAGTGTTCAGCCGAGCTCGGGGGAACGATAGCCCGGCTTCATAACACTCGTGCACCCGGGGGGGAAAGTGCATTGAATGAATTCATTCATCGCTGTTCACACGGGACGCGGGACCAGGGCTAACCGCCGCAAGTGTTCAGCCGAGCTCGGGGAACGATAGCCCGGCTTCATAACACTCGTGCACCCGGGGGGGAAAGTGCATTGAATGAATTCATTCATCGCTGTTCACACGGGACGCGGGACCAGGGCTAACCGCCGCAAGTGTTCAGCCGAGCTCGGGGAACGATAGCCCGGCTTCATAACACTCGTGCACCCGGGGGGGGGGGGGCGTGCATTGAATGAATTCATTCATCGCTGTTCACACGGGACGCGGGACCAGGGCTAACCGCCGCAAGTGTTCAGCCGAGCTCGGGGAAACGATAGCCCGGCTTCATAACACTCGTGCACCCGGGGGGGGGCGTGCATTGAATGAATTCATTCATCGCTGTTCACACGGGACGCGGGACCAGGGCTAACCGCCGCAAGTGTTCAGCCGAGCTCGGGGAACGATAGCCCGGCTTCATAACACTCGTGCACCCGGGGGGGAAAGTGCATTGAATGAATTCATTCATCGCTGTTCACACGGGACGCGGGACCAGGGCTAACCGCCGCAAGTGTTCAGCCGAGCTCGGGGAACGATAGCCCGGCTTCATAACACTCGTGCACCCGGGGGGAAAGTGCATTGAATGAATTCATTCATCGCTGTTCACACGGGACGCGGGACCAGGGCTAACCGCCGCAAGTGTTCAGCCGAGCTCGGGGAACGATAGCCCGGCTTCATAACACTCGTGCACCCGGGGGGGAAAGTGCATTGAATGAATTCATTCATCGCTGTTCACACGGGACGCGGGACCAGGGCTAACCGCCGCAAGTGTTCAGCCGAGCTCGGGGAACGATAGCCCGGCTTCATAACACTCGTGCACCCGGGGGGGGGGGGGGGCGTGCATTGAATGAATTCATTCATCGCTGTTCACACGGGACGCGGGACCAGGGCTAACCGCCGCAAGTGTTCAGCCGAGCTCGGGGAACGATAGCCCGGCTTCATAACACTCGTGCACCCGGGGGGGAAAGTGCATTGAATGAATTCATTCATCGCTGTTCACACGGGACGCTGGGACCAGGGCTAACCGCCGCAAGTGTTCAGCCGAGCTCGGGGAACGATAGCCCGGCTTCATAACACTCGTGCACCCGGGGGGGAAAGTGCATTGAATGAATTCATTCATCGCTGTTCACACGGGACGCGGGACCAGGGCTAACCGCCGCAAGTGTTCAGCCGAGCTCGGGGAACGATAGCCCGGCTTCATAACACTCGTGCACCCGGGGGGGGGGGGGCGTGCATTGAATGAATTCATTCATCGCTGTTCACACGGGACGCGGGACCAGGGCTAACCGCCGCAAGTGTTCAGCCGAGCTCGGGGAACGATAGCCCGGCTTCATAACACTCGTGCACCCGGGGGGGGGCGTGCATTGAATGAATTCATTCATCGCTGTTCACACGGGACGCGGGACCAGGGCTAACCGCCGCAAGTGTTCAGCCGAGCTCGGGGAACGATAGCCCGGCTTCATAACACTCGTGCACCCGGGGGGGAAAGTGCATTGAATGAATTCATTCATCGCTGTTCACACGGGACGCGGGACCAGGGCTAACCGCCGCAAGTGTTCAGCCGAGCTCGGGGAACGATAGCCCGGCTTCATAACACTCGTGCACCCGGGGGGGGGGGGGGGCGTGCATTGAATGAATTCATTCATCGCTGTTCCGCCGTGCAGCTCCCCGGGGGCGGGGGGGACGAGCAAGTGTTCAGCCCGAGCTCATAACACCCGTGCACACGGGGGGGACGTGCAGGTATTTTTTTCCCCCAGCAGACGGGGGTCCCGGCCTTACACTCGGGCAGCTCCCCGGGGAATGTTAGAGGTCGTCGCCCCCGCTGCTGAGGCGCTAAAGTATCCGACTGCCTGGAGCGCTAAACCGGCTCCGATCGGTCAGAGGGGACCGCGGGGAGTTAGCCGTGAATAGAGCGTCCCGCTGCTGCCTTCTCGCCGAGTCCGAAAATAGCCGAGAGTTAAGCCTCTCCCCGCTGTGTCTTCGGCAAACTTCCGCAACGTCAGGTTGGGCGGGCCTCTGGTCATGTGATTTATGACATGACATGACCAGAGGCCCGTCCCTCTTGAAGCGGCGAGTGGCTGACGAAGCCACGGCGGGGAGGGGCTTAACTCTCGGCTATTTTCGCTGGCCTCCGGCGGGGCTGCTTCTAACGGGTCTCCGCAGCGGCGCTTGTGCAGGTGTTCAGCCCGAGCTCGCGGAAGTGCAGCCCGGCCTCTGCTCCCACTTGCCCGGGCAGGGTTCCACGGCCCCGGGGACAGCTCCCGCCGCCCCGGACCCATAACGCCCGTGCTCCCGGGGGGAACACGGGACGTGCATTTAATTAATTCATCGCTGTTCCGCCGTGCAGCTCCACCGGGGGCGGGGGGACGAGCAAGTGTTCAGCCCGAGCTCAGAACACTCGTGCACCGGGGGGGGGGGACGTGCATTTAATAAATGAATGAATTAATGAATGCCCTACCTGAAACGACAGCACCTGGCGTTTCGTATTAATCGCTGTTCACCCGGGACGCGGGGCCCCGGCGAACCGCCGTGCAGCTCCCCGCACTGGGCTTGTGTCCCAGGCATCCATCCCCCTGCCCTGGCCGCATCCATGGCCGGTGAAAAGGACGGAGCGTCCCAAAGCCCAGCATCCGACTGGGATGCAAGTGCCGTCCCACTCCCAAGCTCTCCCACTCTCCAGCTCTCCCACTCTCCCACTCTCCGTTGCAGGCACGCAGCTCCAGCTGTGGCCCATCAAAACTAGTGCGACTCGGGGTTAGGGTTAGGGTCACACTCGTTTCCGTGCTAAAGGTCTTGTTTTGTAGCTCGCAGTAATACCTTTCCAGGCATACCTTGATTCAATTGATACCACCTGTGGTTATTTAAATATTCATTCATTCAAAAAAAAAAAAAAAAACCCGAACGGGACGTTTTTTCGCCAAATGTAAACGAAACCTATTTAAGGTCGTTATTTAGTGTAGCAGTCGAATAAAAACTCGAGCGCGGTGTTGTTTTGTAGCTTGCAATCATACCTATCCAACGATACCTCGTATGAGGTGGTAGCACCAGGGTTCTTGAAATATTAATTTTAATGTGATTCCCATTGAAACGTATAGGCGTTTTCACCAAAAACGGAAAAACAGACACAATAACACGTTCCCCATTTAGCGCAGGTGTGGAATTACAACCAGGAACGGTCTCGTTGTGTAGATGACACCCTTATCTGTATAACAATGCCCTACCTGAAACGATAGCGCCCGGCGTTTCGTATTTATAGGGAAAATACGAATTTGCACCAACCCGCAACTTGACGAGAATCCCATAGGCTAACATTGAAATCCACAAAACACAATTGCTTTTTTTGAATAAAAACTCTGTTTTTCAACGGATTGGTCTCAAATTTGGTACACAATTGCTACCTACTACCCTGATACAGGAACTGTTTGAATGGTTTCTCTAGTCCTTACTGTTCCAGAGAAATAAAAAAAAAAAGAAGTGAATTTGCATCTGCCAGTAATCTTTTTATTTTTTTTCTTATCAATCAGTTTTTGCAGGATTCATTACAAGGCCACTGAATCCTGTTAGAGACTAATTCTCTGATACTACAGCCATTTAAATGGAGCTTCTATCTGGTCGCACAGCCGAGAACCACTTAAAAAGGTTCTGATCAAATGTGCTGCAATCTCTCGGTATGAGTCCATCTAAGGCAAGCTGCTGCATTTCAACCAAAAGCCCCATAAACCTGTGCTTCTACATTTATTATCTGCATATAATACAGGTACTCTGTAGCAATTTTCAGCCCCCTACCGCATTCGCTGATTCTTTGAGAGCCTGCCAAAGCTGTCCCGAATGCCCCATAGGCTTAAAGCAGCGGCCGCCTTAGTTGAATGGGAAAAAAGCTGAATTTTGTAGGAATCGCTCTAAAAACACTGGGCTCAGTTACAGGCTGTTAGTCTGATACTACAGCCCTTGGAATGGTGTTTCTACTGCTTGCACGGCTTCAAAGCTCTTCCAAATGTACTTTTTCAAGGGGCCTGCAGTGCACTTAGAAGTGGCATTGAAGGACAGGGGCAGCGTCGGAACCGAAAGGCCCAGCAACCTGTGCTTTTCCACCACTTATCTGCATGTCCTACAGGTACTCTGTAGCAATTTTCAGCCCCCTACCACATTCGCTGATTCTTTGAGAGCCTGCCAAAATTGGCTTAAAAACTCATTAAAATGTACTTTTTCAAGTATTTGAATGGTTGCCGACTCCAATTCTAGGGGCTGCTGCCATCTACTGGTGGAAAATATTTATGACACCGGGGAAGCAAATGCTGTTACTCTTATTTGAATTGCTCAAAAAAATCCGATTTCTGCGGGAATTCTTCTAAAAACACTGCAGGGGACGAGCAAGTGTTCAGCCCGAGCTCGCGGATCTCCAGCCGGGACCCATAACACTCGTGCACCCGGGGGGGGGGGGGGGGGGCGTGCATTGAATGAATTCATTCATCGCTGTTCACACGGGACGCGGGACCAGGGCTAACCGCCGCAAGTGTTCAGCCGAGCTCGGGGAACGATAGCCCGGCTTCATAACACTCGTGCACCCGGGGGGGGAAAGTGCATTGAATGAATTCATTCATCGCTGTTCACACGGGACGCGGGACCAGGGCTAACCGCCGCAAGTGTTCAGCCGAGCTCGGGGAACGATAGCCCGGCTTCATAACACTCGTGCACCCGGGGGAAAGTGCATTGAATGAATTCATTCATCGCTGTTCACACGGGACGCGGGACCAGGGCTAACCGCCGCAAGTGTTCAGCCGAGCTCGGGGAACGATAGCCCGGCTTCATAACACTCGTGCACCCGGGGGGGAAAGTGCATTGAATGAATTCATTCATCGCTGTTCACACGGGACGCGGGACCAGGGCTAACCGCCGCAAGTGTTCAGCCGAGCTCGGGGAACGATAGCCCGGCTTCATAACACTCGTGCACCGGGGGGGGGGGGGGCGTGCATTGAATGAATTCATTCATCGCTGTTCACACGGGACGCGGGACCAGGGCTAACCGCCGCAAGTGTTCAGCGAGCTCGGGGAACGATAGCCCGGCTTCATAACACTCGTGCACCCGGGGGGGAAAGTGCATTGAATGAATTCATTCATCGCTGTTCACACGGGACGCGGGACCAGGGCTAACCGCCGCAAGTGTTCAGCCGAGCTCGGGAACGATAGCCCGGCTTCATAACACTCGTGCACCCGGGGGGGGGCGTGCATTGAATGAATTCATTCATCGCTGTTCACACGGGACGCGGGACCAGGGCTAACCGCCGCAAGTGTTCAGCCGAGCTCGGGGAACGATAGCCCGGCTTCATAACACTCGTGCACCCGGGGGGGAAAGTGCATTGAATGAATTCATTCATCGCTGTTCACACGGGACGCGGGACCAGGGCTAACCGCCGCAAGTGTTCAGCCGAGCTCGGGGAACGATAGCCCGGCTTCATAACACTCGTGCACCCGGGGGGAAAGTGCATTGAATGAATTCATTCATCGCTGTTCACACGGGACGCGGGACCAGGGCTAACCGCCGCAAGTGTTCAGCCGAGCTCGGGGAACGATAGCCCGGCTTCATAACACTCGTGCACCCGGGGGGGAAAGTGCATTGAATGAATTCATTCATCGCTGTTCACACGGGACGCGGGACCAGGGCTAACCGCCGCAAGTGTTCAGCCGAGCTCGGGGAACGATAGCCCGGCTTCATAACACTCGTGCACCCGGGGGGGGGGGGGGGCGTGCATTGAATGAATTCATTCATCGCTGTTCACACGGGACGCGGGACCAGGGCTAACCGCCGCAAGTGTTCAGCCGAGCTCGGGGAACGATAGCCCGGCTTCATAACACTCGTGCACCCGGGGGGGAAAGTGCATTGAATGAATTCATTCATCGCTGTTCACACGGGACGCGGGACCAGGGCTAACCGCCGCAAGTGTTCAGCCGAGCTCGGGGAACGATAGCCCGGCTTCATAACACTCGTGCACCCGGGGGGGAAAGTGCATTGAATGAATTCATTCATCGCTGTTCACACGGGACGCGGGACCAGGGCTAACCGCCGCAAGTGTTCAGCCGAGCTCGGGGAACGATAGCCCGGCTTCATAACACTCGTGCACCCGGGGGGGGGGGGGCGTGCATTGAATGAATTCATTCATCGCTGTTCACACGGGACGCGGGACCAGGGCTAACCGCCGCAAGTGTTCAGCCGAGCTCGGGGAACGATAGCCCGGCTTCATAACACTCGTGCACCCGGGGGGGGGGCGTGCATTGAATGAATTCATTCATCGCTGTTCACACGGGACGCGGGACCAGGGCTAAACCGCCGCAAGTGTTCAGCCGAGCTCGGGGAACGATAGCCCGGCTTCATAACACTCGTGCACCCGGGGGGGGAAAGTGCATTGAATGAATTCATTCATCGCTGTTCACACGGGACGCGGGACCAGGGCTAACCGCCGCAAGTGTTCAGCCGAGCTCGGGGAACGATAGCCCGGCTTCATAACACTCGTGCACCCGGGGGGGGGGGGGGGCGTGCATTGAATGAATTCATTCATCGCTGTTCCGCCGTGCAGCTCCCCGGGGGGCGGGGGGGACGAGCAAGTGTTCAGCCCGAGCTCATAACACCCGTGCACACGGGGGGGACGTGCAGGTATTTTTTTCCCCAGCAGACGGGGGTCCCGGCCTTACACTCGGGCAGCTCCCCGGGGAATGTTAGAGGTCGTCGCCCCCGCTGCTGAGGCGCTAAAGTATCCGACTGCCTGGAGCGCTAAACCGGCTCCGATCGGTCAGAGGGGACCGCGGGGAGTTAGCCGTGAATAGAGCGTCCCGCTGCTGCCTTCTCGCCGAGTCCGAAAATAGCCGAGAGTTAAGCCTCTCCCCGCTGTGTCTTCGGCAAACTTCCGCAACGTCAGGTTGGGCGGGCCTCTGGTCATGTGATTTATGACATGACATGACCAGAGGCCCGTCCCTCTTGAAGCGGCGAGTGGCTGACGAAGCCACGGCGGGGAGGGGCTTAACTCTCGGCTATTTTCGCTGGCCTCCGGCGGGGCTGCTTCTAACGGGTCTCCGCAGCGGCGCTTGTGCAGGTGTTCAGCCCGAGCTCGCGGAAGTGCAGCCCGGCCTCTGCTCCCACTTGCCCGGGCAGGGTTCCACGGCCCCGGGGACAGCTCCCGCCGCCCCGGACCATAACGCCCGTGCTCCCGGGGGAACACGGGACGTGCATTTAATTAATTCATCGCTGTTCCGCCGTGCAGCTCCACCGGGGGCGGGGGGGACGAGCAAGTGTTCAGCCCGAGCTCAGAACACTCGTGCACCCGGGGGGGGGGGACGTGCATTTAATAAATGAATGAATTAATGAATGCCCTACCTGAAACGACAGCACCTGGCGTTTCGTATTAATCGCTGTTCACCCGGGACGCGGGGCCCCGGCGAACCGCCGTGCAGCTCCCCGCACTGGGCTTGTGTCCCAGGCATCCATCCCCCTGCCCTGGCCGCATCCATGGCCGGTGAAAAGGACGGAGCGTCCCAAAGCCCAGCATCCGACTGGGATGCAAGTGCCGTCCCACTCCCAAGCTCTCCCACTCTCCAGCTCTCCCACTCTCCCACTCTCCGTTGCAGGCACGCAGCTCCAGCTGTGGCCCATCAAAACTAGTGCGACTCGGGGTTAGGGTTAGGGTCACACTCGTTTCCGTGCTAAAGGTCTTGTTTTGTAGCTCGCAGTAATACCTTTCCAGGCATACCTTGATTCAATTGATACCACCTGTGGTTATTTAAATATTCATTCATTCAAAAAAAAAAAAAAAACCCGAACGGGACGTTTTTTCGCCAAATGTAAACGAAACCTATTTAAGGTCGTTATTTAGTGTAGCAGTCGAATAAAAACTCGAGCGCGGTGTTGTTTTGTAGCTTGCAATCATACCTATCCAACGATACCTCGTATGAGGTGGTAGCACCAGGGGTTCTTGAAATATTAATTTTAATGTGATTCCCATTGAAACGTATAGGCGTTTTCACCAAAAACGGAAAAACAGACACAATAACACGTTCCCATTTAGCGCAGGTGTGGAATTACAACCAGGAACGGTCTCGTTGTGTAGATGACACCCTTATCTGTATAACAATGCCCTACCTGAAACGATAGCGCCCGGCGTTTCGTATTTATAGGGAAAATACGAATTTTGCACCAACCCGCAACTTGACGAGAATCCCATAGGCTAACATTGAAATCCACAAAACACAATTGCTTTTTTTGAATAAAAACTCTGTTTTTCAACGGATTGGTCTCAAATTTGGTACACAATTGCTACCTACTACCCTGATACAGGAACTGTTTGAATGGTTTCTCTAGTCCTTACTGTTCCAGAGAAATAAAAAAAAAAAGAAGTGAATTTGCATCTGCCAGTAATCTTTTTATTTTTTTTCTTATCAATCAGTTTTTGCAGGATTCATTACAAGGCCACTGAATCCTGTTAGAGACTAATTCTCTGATACTACAGCCATTTAAATGGAGCTTCTATCTGGTCGCACAGCCGAGAACCACTTAAAAAGGTTCTGATCAAATGTGCTGCAATCTCTCGGTATGAGTCCATCTAAGGCAAGCTGCTGCATTTCAACCAAAAGCCCCATAAACCTGTGCTTCTACATTTATTATCTGCATATAATACAGGTACTCTGTAGCAATTTTCAGCCCCCTACCGCATTCGCTGATTCTTTGAGAGCCTGCCAAAGCTTT